>NW_026060894.1:2240000-2255000 GCF_929443795.1 Astur gentilis | reverse complement strand
CCTAACCCTAACCCCCTAACCCTAACCCTAACCCTAAACCTAACCCTAACCCTAACCCTAAACCTAACCCCAACCCTAACCCTAACCCCTAACTGTAATACTTTTCTGACAACTTGCAGGATGTGTGCCGTTTCCGAAACAGGATCTGCTGAGGACGAGAGCCATGAGATTTTCCTCCTCTGGGCAAGCCCGGGTCCCAGATCCTGTTGTGCCTGTGAATACGCTGCAGGGGGACGGTGAAGACCAGCAACATCTTTCAGGGCTGCCACCTTCCGTGTGGGACAAGGAGCCGGACGTGTGCCTTTCCGGAATCAGGCTCTGCCGAGGACGAGAGCCATGAGATGTTCCTCCTCTGGGCAAGCCCGGGTCCCAGATCCTGTTGTGCCTGTGAATAGGCTGCAGGGGGACGGTGAAGACCAGCAACATCTTTCCAGCCTGCCACCTTCCGTGTGGGACAAGGAGCCGGACGTGTGCCTTTCCAGAATCAGTCTCTGCCGAGGACGAGAGCCATGAGATGTTCCTCCTCTGGGCAAGCCCGGGTCCCAGATCCTGTTGTGCCTGTGAATAGGCTGCAGGGGGACGGTGAAGACCAGCAACATCTTTCCGGCCTATCACCTTCCGTGTCGGACAAGGAGCCGGACGTGTGACTTTTCAGAAGTAGGCTCTGCCGAGGACGAGAGCCATGAGATGTTCCTCCTCTGGGCAAGCCCGGGTCCCAGATCCTGTCGTACCTGTGAATAGGGTGCAGGGGGACGGTGAAGACCAGCAACAGCTTTGAGGGCTGACACCTTCCTTGTGGGACAAGGAGCCGGACGTGTGCATTTTCGGAATCGGGCTCTGCCGAGGAAGAGAGCCAAGAGATGTTCCTCCTCTGGGCATGCCCGGGTCCTGAATCCTGTTGTGCCTGTGAATAGGCTGCAGGGGGACGGTGAAGACCAGCAACAGCTTTCAGGGCTGCCACCTTCCGTGTGGGACAAGGAGCCGGACGTGTGCCTTTCCGGAATCAGGCTCTGCCGAGGACGAGAGGCATGAGATGTTCCTTCTCTGGGCAAGCCCGGGTCCCAGATCCTGTTGTACCTGTGAATAAGCTGCAGGGGGACGGTGAAGACCAGCAACAGCTTTCAAGGCTGCCACCTTCCGTGTGGGACAAGGAGCCGGACGTGTGCCTTTTCGGGAAGATGCTCTGCCGAGGACTAGAGCCATGAGATGTTCCTCCTCTGGGCAAGCCCGGGTCCTGTATCCTGTTGTACCTGTGAATAGGCTGCAGGGGGACGGTGAAGACCAACAACAGCTTTCAGGGCTGCCACCTTCCGTGTGGGACAAGGAGCCGGACGTGTGCCTTTTCGGAATCGGGATCTGCCGAGGAAGAGAGCCATGATATGTTCCTCCTCTGGGCAAGCCCGGGTCCCAGATCCTGTTGTGCCTGTGAATAGGCTGCAGGGGGACGGTGAAGACCAGCAACATCTTTCAGGGCTGCCACCTTCCGTGTGGGACAAGGAGCCGGACGTGTGCCTTTCCAGAATCAGACTCTGCCGAGGACGAGAGCCATGAGATGTTCCTCCTCTGGGCAAGCCCGGGTCCAAGATCCTGTTGTGCCTGTGAATAGGCTGCAGGGGGACGGTGAAGACCAGCAACATCTTTCCGGCCTATCACCTTCCGTGTCGGACAAGGAGCCGGACGTGTGACTTTTCAGAAGTAGGCTCTGCCGAGGACGAGAGCCATGAGATGTTCCTCCTCTGGGCAAGCCCGGGTCCCAGATCCTGTCGTACCTGTGAATAGGGTGCAGGGGGACGGTGAAGACCAGCAACAGCTTTGAGGGCTGACACCTTCCTTGTGGGACAAGGAGCCGGACGTGTGCATTTTCGGAATCGGGCTCTGCCGAGGAAGAGAGCCATGAGATGTTCCTCCTCTGGGCATGCCCGGGTCCTGAATCCTGTTGTGCCTGTGAATAGGCTGCAGGGGGACGGTGAAGACCAGCAACAGCTTTCAGGGCTGCCACCTTCCGTGTGGGACAAGGAGCCGGACGTGTGCCTTTCCGGAATCAGGCTCTGCCGAGGACGAGAGGCATGAGATGTTCCTTCTCTGGGCAAGCCCGGGTCCCAGATCCTGTTGTACCTGTGAATAAGCTGCAGGGGGACGGTGAAGACCAGCAACAGCTTTCAAGGCTGCCACCTTCCGTGTGGGACAAGGAGCCGGACGTGTGCCTTTTCGGGAAGATGCTCTGCCGAGGACAAGAGCCATGAGATGTTCCTCCTCTGGGCAAGCCCGGGTCCTGAATCCTGTTGTACCTGTGAATAGGCTGCAGGAGGACGGTGAAGACCAACAACAGCTTTCAGGGCTGCCACCTTCCGTGTGGGACAAGGAGCCGGACGTGTGCCTTTCCGGAAATAGGCTCTGCCGAGGACGAGAGCCATGAGATGTTCCTCCTCTGGGCAAGCCCGGGTCCCAGATCCTGTTGTGCCTGTGAATAGGCTGCAGGGGGACGGTGAAGACCAGCAACAGCTTTCAGGGCTGCCACCTTCCGTGTGGGACAAGGAGCCGGACGTGTGCCTTTACGGAATCGGGATCTGCCGAGGAAGAGAGCCATGATATGTTCCTCCTCTGGGCGTGCCCGGGTCCTGAATACTGTTGTGCCTGTGAATAGGCTGCAGGGGGACGGTGAAGACCAGCAACATCTTTCAGGGCTGCCACCTTCCGTGTGGGACAAGGAGCCGGACGTGTGCCTTTCCGGAATCAGGCTCTGCCGAGGACGAGAGACTAACCCTGACCCTAACCCTAACCCTAACCCTAAGCCCATCCCTAACGACCCTAACCCTAACCCTAACCCTAAGCCCTTAACACTAACCCTAACCCTAAACCATAACCCTAACCCTAACTGTAACCCTAACCCGGACCCTAACTCCTAACTCTAACCCTAAACCTAACGCCTAACCCTAACCGTAACCCTAACCAACTAACCCTAACCCCTAACCCTAACCCTAACATTAATGGCCCTAACCCTAACCCTAACCCCTAACCCTAACCCTAACATTAATGGCCCTAACCCTAACCCTAACCCCTAACCCTAACCCTAACCCTAATGGACCCTAACCCTAACCCTAACCCTAACCCCTAACCCTAACCCTACCCCTAACACCTAACACTAACCCTAACCCCTAATCCTAACCCTAACCCTAACCCTAAACCCTAACTGTAAACCTTTTCTGACATTTTGCAGGATGTGTGCCGTTTCCGAAACAGGTTCTGCTGAGGACGAGAGCCATGAGATTTTCCTGCTCTGGGCAAGCCCGTATCCCAGATCCTGTTGTGCCTGTGAATAGGCTGCAGGGGGACGGTGAAGACCAACAGCTTTCCAGCCTGCCACCTTCCGTGTGGTACAAGGAGCCGGACGTGTGCCTTTCCAGAATCAGGCTCTGCCGAGGACGAGAGCCATGAGATGTTCCTCCTCTGGGCAAGCCCGCGTCCCAGATCCTGTTGTGCCTGTGAATAGGCTGCAGGGGGACGGTGAAGACCAGGAACAGCTTTCAGGGCTGCCACCTTCCATGTGGGACAAGGAGCCGTACGTGTGCCTTTTTGGAAACAGGCTCTGCCGAGGACGAGAGACTAACCCTGACCCTAACCCTAACCCTAACCCCTAACCCTAACCCTAAGCCCATCCCTAACGACCCTAACCCTAACCCTAACCCTAAGCCCTTAACACTAACCCTAACCCTAAACCCTAACCCTAACCCTAACTGTAACCCTAACCCGGACCCTATCTCCTAACCCTAACCCTAACCCTAACCCCTAAGCCTAACCCTAAACCTAACCCTAACCCCTAACCCTAACCCTAACCCTAACCCTAACCCCAACCCTAACCCTAACCCTAACCCCTAACTGTAAACCTTTTCTGACAAGTTGCAGGATGTGTGCCTTTCCGGAATCAAGCTCTGCCGAGGACGAGAGCCATGAGATGTTCCTCCTCTAGGCAAGCCCGGGTCCCAGATCCTGTTGTGCCTGTGAATAGGCTGCAGGGGGACGGTGAAGACCAGCAACATCTTTCCAGCCTGCCACCTTCCGTGTGGGACACGGAGCCGGACGTGTGCCTTTCCAGAATCAGGCTCTGCCGAGGACGAGAGCCATGAGATGTTCCTCCTCTGGGCAAGCCCCGGTCCCAGATCCTGTTGTGCCTGTGAATAGGCTGCAGGGGGACGGTGAAGACCAGCAACATCTTTCCGGCCTGCCACCTTCCGTGTGGGACAAGGAGCCGGACGTGTGCCTTTCCACAATCAGACTCTGCCGAGGACGAGAGCCATGAGATGTTCCTCCTCTGGGCAAGCCCGGGTCCCAGATCCCGTTGTGCCTGTGAATAGGCTGCAGGGGGACGGTGAAGACCACAAACATATTTCCGGCCAGCCACCTTCCGTGTCGGAAAAGGAGCCGGACGTATGACTTTTCAAAAATAGACTCTGCCGAGGACGAGAGCCATGATATGTTCCTCCTCTGGGCAAGCCCGGGTCCTGAATCCTGTTGTACCTGTGAATAGGCTGCAGGGGGACGGTGAAGTCCAGCAACAGCTTTCAGGGCTGCCACCTTCCGTGTGGGACAAGGAGCCGGACGTGTGCCTTTTCGGAAAGAGGCCCTGCCGAGGACGAGAGCCATGAGATGTTCCTCCTCTGGGCAAGCCCGCGTCCCAGATCCTGTTGTGCCTGTGAATAGGCTGCAGGGGGACGGTGAAGACCAGCAACAGCTTTCAGGGCTGCCACCTTCTGTGTGGGACAAGGAGCCGGACGTGTGCCTTTCCGGAATCAGGCTCTGCCGAGGACGATAGACATGAGATGTTCCTCCTCTGGGCAAGCCCGGGTCCCAGATCCTGTTGTGCCTGTGAATAGGCTGCAGGGGGACGGTGAAGACCAGCAACAGCTTTCAGGGCTGCCACCTTCCGTGTGGGACAAGGAGCCGGACGTGTGCCTTTTCGGAAATAGGCTCTGCCGAGGACGAGAGCCATGAGATGTTCCTCCTCTGGGCATGCCCGGGTCCTGAATCCTGTTGTGCCTGTGAATAGGCTGCAGGGGGACGGTGAAGACCAGCAACATCTTTCCGGCCTGCCACCTTCCGTGTGGGACAAGGAGCCGGACGTGTGCCTTTCCGGAATCAGGCTCTGCCGAGGACGAGAGACTAACCCTGACCCTAACCCTAACCCTAACCCCTAACCCTAACCCTAAGCCCATCCCTAACGACCCTAACCCTAACCCTAACCCTAAGCCCTTAACACTAACCCTAACCCTAAACCATAACCCTAACCCTAACTGTAACCCTAACCCGGACCCTAACTCCTAACTCTAACCCTAAACCTAACGCCTAACCCTAACCGTAACCCTAACCAACTAACCCTAACCCCTAACCCTAACCCTAACATTAATGGCCCTAACCCTAACCCTAACCCCTAACCCTAACCCTAACATTAATGGCCCTAACCCTAACCCTAACCCCTAACCCTAACCCTAACCCTAATGGACCCTAACCCTAACCCTAACCCTAACCCCTAACCCTAACCCTACCCCTAACACCTAACACTAACCCTAACCCCTAATCCTAACCCTAACCCTAACCCTAAACCCTAACTGTAAACCTTTTCTGACATTTTGCAGGATGTGTGCCGTTTCCGAAACAGGTTCTGCTGAGGACGAGAGCCATGAGATTTTCCTGCTCTGGGCAAGCCCGTATCCCAGATCCTGTTGTGCCTGTGAATAGGCTGCAGGGGGACGGTGAAGACCAGCAACAGCTTTCCAGCCTGCCACCTTCCGTGTGGTACAAGTAGCCGGACGTGTGCCTTTCCAGAATCAGGCTCTGCCGAGGACGAGAGCCATGAGATGTTCCTCCTCTGGGCAAGCCCGCGTCCCAGATCCTGTTGTGCCTGTGAATAGGCTGCAGGGGGACGGTGAAGACCAGGAACAGCTTTCAGGGCTGCCACCTTCCATGTGGGACAAGGAGCCGTACGTGTGCCTTTTTGGAAACAGGCTCTGCCGAGGACGAGAGACTAACCCTGACCCTAACCCTAACCCTAACCCCTAACCCTAACCCTAAGCCCATCCCTAACGACCCTAACCCTAACCCTAACCCTAAGCCCTTAACACTAACCCTAACCCTAAACCCTAACCCTAACCCTAACTGTAACCCTAACCCGGACCCTATCTCCTAACCCTAACCCTAACCCTAACCCCTAAGCCTAACCCTAAACCTAACCCTAAACCTAACCCTAACCCTAACCCTAACCCTAACCCCAACCCTAACCCTAACCCTAACCCCTAGCTGTAAACCTTTTCTGACAAGTTGCAGGATGTGTGCCTTTCCGGAATCAAGCTCTGCCGAGGACGAGAGCCATGAGATGTTCCTCCTCTAGGCAAGCCCGGGTCCCAGATCCTGTTGTGCCTGTGAATAGGCTGCAGGGGGACGGTGAAGACCAGCAACATCTTTCCAGCCTGCCACCTTCCGTGTGGGACACGGAGCCGTACGTGTGCCTTTCCAGAATCAGGCTCTGCCGAGGACGAGAGCCATGAGATGTTCCTCCTCTGGGCAAGCCCCGGTCCCAGATCCTGTTGTGCCTGTGAATAGGCTGCAGGGGGACGGTGAAGACCAGCAACATCTTTCCGGCCTGCCACCTTCCGTGTGGGACAAGGAGCCGGACGTGTGCCTTTCCAGAATCAGACTCTGCCGAGGACGAGAGCCATGAGATGTTCCTCCTCTGGGCAAGCCCGGGTCCCAGATCCCGTTGTGCCTGTGAATAGGCTGCAGGGGGACGGTGAAGACCACAAACATATTTCCGGCCAGCCACCTTCCGTGTCGGAAAAGGAGCCGGACGTATGACTTTTCAAAAATAGGCTCTGCCGAGGACGAGAGCCATGATATGTTCCTCCTCTGGGCAAGCCCGGGTCCTGAATCCTGTTGTACCTGTGAATAGGCTGCAGGGGGACGGTGAAGTCCAGCAACAGCTTTCAGGGCTGCCACCTTCCGTGTGGGACAAGGAGCCGGACGTGTGCCTTTTCGGAAAGAGGCCCTGCCGAGGACGAGAGCCATGAGATGTTCCTCCTCTGGGCAAGCCCGCGTCCCAGATCCTGTTGTGCCTGTGAATAGGCTGCAGGGGGACGGTGAAGACCAGCAACAGCTTTCAGGGCTGCCACCTTCTGTGTGGGACAAGGAGCCGGACGTGTGCCTTTCCGGAATCAGGCTCTGCCGAGGACGATAGACATGAGATGTTCCTCCTCTGGGCAAGCCCGGGTCCCAGATCCTGTTGTGCCTGTGAATAGGCTGCAGGGGGACGGTGAAGACCAGCAACAGCTTTCAGGGCTGCCACCTTCCGTGTGGGACAAGGAGCCGGACGTGTGCCTTTTCGGAAATAGGCTCTGCCGAGGACGAGAGCCATGAGATGTTCCTCCTCTGGGCATGCCCGGGTCCTGAATCCTGTTGTGCCTGTGAATAGGCTGCAGGGGGATGGTGAAGACCAGCAACATCTTTCCGGCCTGCCACCTTCCGTGTGGGACAAGGAGCCGGACGTGTGCCTTTCCAGAATCAGACTCTGCCGAGGACGAGAGCCATGAGATGTTCCTCCTCTGGACAAGCCCGGGTCCCAAATCCTGTTGTGCCTGTGAATAGGCTGCAGGGGGACGGTGAAGACCAGCAACAGCTTTCCGGCCTGCCACCTTCCGTGTCGGAAAAGGAGCCGGACGTATGACTTTTCAAAAATAGGCTCTGCCGAGGACGAGAGCCATGATATGTTCCTCCTCTGGGCAAGCCCGGGTCCTGAATCCTGTTGTACCTGTGAATAGGCTGCAGGGGGACGGTGAAGAACAGCAACAGCTTTCAGGGCTGCCACCTTCCGTGTGGGACAAGGAGCCGGACGTGTGCCTTTTCGGAAACAGGCTCTGCCGAGGACGAGAGACTAACCCTAACCCTAACCCTAACCCTAAACCCTAACCCTAACCCTAAGCCCATCCCTAACGACCCTAACCCTAACCCTAACCCTAAGCCCTTAACACTAACCCTAACCCTAAACCCTAACCCTAACCCTAACTGTAACCCTAACCCGGACCCTATCTCGTAACTCTAATCCTAACCCTAACCCCTAACCCTAACCGTAACCCTAACCACATAACCCTAACACTCACCCTAACACCTAACCTTAACCCTAATCCTAACCCCTAACCCTAACCCCTACCCTAACCCTAACCCTGACCCTAACCCTAACCCTAACCCTAACCCCTAACCCTAACCCTAACCCTTATGACCCTAAACCTAACCCTAACCCTGACCCTAACCCTAACCCTAAGCCTAACCCTAACCCCCTAACCCTAACCCTAACCCTAACCCTAACCCCAACCCTAACCCTAACCCCTAACTGTAAACCTTTTCTGACAAGTTGCAGGATGTGTGCCGTTTCCGAAACAGGTTCTGCTGAGGACGAGAGCCATGAGATGTTCCTCCTCTGGGCAAGCCCGGGTCCCAGATCCTGTTGTGCCTGTGAATAGGCTGCAGGGGGACGGTGAAGACCAGCAACAGCTTTCAGGGCTGCCACCTTCCGTGTGGGACAAGGAGCCGGACGTGTGCCTTTCCGGAATCAGGCTCTGCCGAGGACGAGAGCCATGAGATGTTCCTCCTCTGGGCAAGCCCGGGTCCCAGATCCTGTTGTGCCTGTGAATAGGCTGCAGGGGGACGGTGAAGACCAGCAACATCTTTCCGGCCTACCACCTTCCGTGTCGGACAAGGAGCCGGACGTGTGACTTTTCAGAAGTAGGCTCTGCCGAGGACGAGAGCCATGAGATGTTCCTCCTCTGGGCAAGCCCGGGTCCCAGATCCTGTTGTGCCTGTGAGTAGGCTGCAGGGGGACGGTGAAGACCAGCAACATCTTTCCGGCCTGCCACCTTCCGTGTGGGACAAGGAGCCGGACGTGTGCCTTTCCAGAATCAGACTCTGCCGAGGACGAGAGCCATGAGATGTTCCTCCTCTGGGCAAGCTCGGGTCCTGAATCCTGTTGTACCTGTGAATAGGCTGCAGGGGGACGGTGAAGACCAGCAACAGCTTTCAGGGCTGCCACCTTCCGTGTGGGACAAGGAGCCGGACGTGTGCCTTTTCGAAAAGAGGCCCTGCCGAGGACGAGAGCCATGAGATGTTCCTCCTCTGGGCAAGCCGGGGTCCCTGATCCTGTTGTGCCTGTGAATAGGCTGCAGGGGGACGGTGAAGACCAGCAACAGCTTTCAGGGCTGCCACCTTCCGTGTGGGACAAGGAGCCGGACGTGTGCCTTTTTGGAAACAGGCTCTGCCGAGGACGAGAGACTAACCCTGACCCTAACCCTAACCCTAACCCCTAACCCTAACCCTAAGCCCATCCCTAACGACCCTAACCCTAACCCTAACCCTAAGCCCTTAACACTAACCCTAACCCTAAACCCTAACCCTAACCCTAACTGTAACCCTAACCCGGACCCTATCTCGTAACTCTAATCCTAACCCTAACCCCTAACCCTAACCGTAACCCTAACCACCTAACCCTAACACTCGCCCTAACACCTAACCCTAACCCTAATCCTAACCCCTAACCCTAACCCCTACCCTAACCCTAACCCTAATTTACCCTAACCCTAACCCTAACCCTAACCCCTAACCCTAAGCCTAACCCTAACCCTAACCCTAACCCTAAGCCTAACCCTAACCCCCTAACCCTAACCCTAACCCTAACCCTAAGCCTAACCCTAACCCCCTAACCCTAACCCTAACCCTAAACCTAACCCTAACCCTAACCCTAAACCTAACCCCAACCCTAACCCTAACCCCTAACTGTAATCCTTTTCTGACAACTTGCAGGATGTGTGCCGTTTCCGAAACAGGTTCTGCTGAGGACGAGAGCCATGAGATTTTCCTCCTCTGGGCAAGCCCGGGTCCCAGATCCTGTTGTGCCTGTGAATACGCTGCAGGGGGAAGGTGAAGACCAGCAACATCTTTCAGGGCTGCCACCTTCCGTGTGGGACAAGGAGCCGGACGTGTGCCTTTCCGGAATCAGGCTCTGCCGAGGACGAGAGCCATGAGATGTTCCTCCTCTGGGCAAGCCCGGGTCCCAGATCCTGTTGTGCCTGTGAATAGGCTGCAGGGGGACGGTGAAGACCAGCAACAGCTTTCAGGGCTGCCACCTTCCGTGTGGGACAAGGAGCCGGACGTGTGCCTTTCCGGAATCAGGCTCTGCCGAGGACGAGAGCCATTAGATGTTCCTCCTCTGGGCAAGCCCGGGTCCCAGATCCTGTTGTGCCTGTGAATAGGCTGCAGGGGGACGGTGAAGACCAGCAACATCTTTCCGGCCTACCACCTTCCGTGTCGGACAAGGAGCCGGACGTGTGACTTTTCAGAAGTAGGCTCTGCCGAGGACGAGAGCCATGAGATGTTCCTCCTCTGGGCAAGCCCGGGTCCCAGATCCTGTTGTGCCTGTGAGTAGGCTGCAGGGGGACGGTGAAGACCAGCAACATCTTTCCGGCCTGCCACCTTCCGTGTGGGACAAGGAGCCGGACGTGTGCCTTTCCAGAATCAGACTCTGCCGAGGACGAGAGCCATGAGATGTTCCTCCTCTGGGCAAGCTCGGGTCCTGAATCCTGTTGTACCTGTGAATAGGCTGCAGGGGGACGGTGAAGACCAGCAACAGCTTTCAGGGCTGCCACCTTCCGTGTGGGACAAGGAGCCGGACGTGTGCCTTTTCGAAAAGAGGCCCTGCCGAGGACGAGAGCCATGAGATGTTCCTCCTCTGGGCAAGCCGGGGTCCCTGATCCTGTTGTGCCTGTGAATAGGCTGCAGGGGGACGGTGAAGACCAGCAACAGCTTTCAGGGCTGCCACCTTCCGTGTGGGACAAGGAGCCGGACGTGTGCCTTTTTGGAAACAGGCTCTGCCGAGGACGAGAGACTAACCCTGACCCTAACCCTAACCCTAACCCCTAACCCTAACCCTAAGCCCATCCCTAACGACCCTAACCCTAACCCTAACCCTAAGCCCTTAACACTAACCCTAACCCTAAACCCTAACCCTAACCCTAACTGTAACCCTAACCCGGACCCTATCTCGTAACTCTAACCCTAACCCTAACCCCTAACCCTAACCGTAACCCTAACCACCTAACCCTAACACTCGCCCTAACACCTAACCCTAACCCTAATCCTAACCCCTAACCCTAACCCCTACCCTAACCCTAACCCTAATTTACCCTAACCCTAACCCTAACCCTAACCCCTAACCCTAAGCCTAACCCTAACCCTAACCCTAACCCTAAGCCTAACCCTAACCCCCTAACCCTAACCCTAACCCTAACCCTAACCCTAACCCTAACCCCCTAACCCTAACCCTAACCCTAAACCTAACCCTAACCCTAACCCTAAACCTAACCCCAACCCTAACCCTAACCCCTAACTGTAATCCTTTTCTGACAACTTGCAGGATGTGTGCCGTTTCCGAAACAGGTTCTGCTGAGGACGAGAGCCATGAGATTTTCCTCCTCTGGGCAAGCCCGGGTCCCAGATCCTGTTGTGCCTGTGAATACGCTGCAGGGGGACGGTGAAGACCAGCAACATCTTTCAGGGCTGCCACCTTCCGTGTGGGACAAGGAGCCGGACGTGTGCCTTTCCGGAATCAGGCTCTGCCGAGGACGAGAGCCATGAGATGTTCCTCCTCTGGGCAAGCCCGGGTCCCAGATCCTGTTGTGCCTGTGAATAGGCTGCAGGGGGACGGTGAAGACCAGCAACATCTTTCCGGCCTATCACCTTCCGTGTCGGACAAGGAGCCGGACGTGTGACTTTTCAGAAGTAGGCTCTGCCGAGGACGAGAGCCATGATATGTTCCTCCTCTGGGCAAGCCCGGGTCCTGAATCCTGTTGTACCTGTGAATACGCTGCAGGGGGACGGTGAAGACCAGCAACAGCTTTCAGGGCTGCCACCTTCCGTGTGGGACAAGGAGCCGGACGTGTGCCTTCTCGAAAAGAGGCCCTGCCGAGGACGAGAGCCATGAGATGTTCCTCCTCTGGGCAAGCCCGGGTCCCAGATCCTGTTGTGCCTGTGAATAGGCTGCAGGGGGACGGTGAAGACCAGCAACACCTTTCAGGGCTGCCACCTTCCGTGTGGGACAAGGAGCCGGACGTGTGCCTTTTCGGGAAGAGGCTCTGCCGAGGACAAGAGCCATGATATGTTCCTCCTCTGGGCGTGCCCGGGTCCTGAATACTGTTGTGCCGTAGAATAGGCTGCAGGGGGACGGTGAAGACCAGCAACATCTTTCCGGCCTGCCACCTTTCGTGTGGGACAAGGAGCCGGACGTGTGACTTTTCAGAAATAGGCTCTGCCGAGGACGAGAGCCATGAGATGTTCCTCCTCTGGGCAAGCCCGGGTCCCAGATCCTGTCGTACCTGTGAATAGGCTGCAGGGGGACGGTGAAGACCAGCAACATCTTTCCGGCCTGCCACCTTCCGTGTGGGACAAGGAGCCGGACGTGTGCCTTTCCAGAATCAGACTCTGCCGAGGACGAGAGCCATGAGATGTTCCTCCTCTGGGCAAGCCCGGGTCCCAGATCCTGTTGTGCCTGTGAATAGGCTGCAGGGGGACGGTGAAGACCAGCAACATCTTTCCGGCCTGCCACCTTCTGTGTCGGACAAGGAGCCGCACGTATGAATTTTCAAAAACAGGCCCTGCCGAGGACGAGAGCCATGATATGTTCCTCCTCTGGGCAAGCCCGGGTCCTGAATCCTGTTGTACCTGTGAATAGGCTGCAGGGGGACGGTGAAGACCAGCAACAGCTTTCAGGGCTGCCACCTTCCGTGTGGGACAAGGAGCCGGACGTGTGCCTTTTCGGAAAGAGGCCCTGCCGAGGACGAGAGCCATGAGATGTTCCTCCTCTGGGCAAGCCCGGGTCCCAGATCCTGTTGTGCCTGTGAATAGGCTGCAGGGGGACGGTGAAGACCAGCAACAGCTTTCAGGGCTGCCACCTTCCGTGTGGGACAAGGAGCCGGACGTGTGCCTTTCCAGAATCAGGCTCTGCCGAGGACGAGAGCCATGAGATGTTCCTCCTCTGGGCAAGCCCGGGTCCCAGATCCTGTTGTGCCTTTGAATAGGCTGCAGGGGGACGGTGAAGACCAGCAACATCTTTCCGGCCTACCACCTTCCGTGTCGGACAAGGAGACGGACGTGTGACTTTTCAGAAGTAGGCTCTGCCGAGGACGAGAGCCATGATATGTTCCTACTCTGGGTAAGACCGGGTCCTGAATCCTGTTGTGCCTGTGAATAGGCTGCAGGGGGACGGTGAAGACCAGCAACAGCTTTCAGGGCTGCCACCTTCCGTGTGGGACAAGGAGCCGGACGTGTGCCTTTTTGGAAACAGGCTCTGCCGAGGACGAGAGACTAACCCTGACCCTAACCCTAACCCTAACCCCTAACCCTAACCCTAAGCCCATCCCTAACGACCCTAACCCTAACCCTAACCCTAAGCCCTTAACACTAACCCTAACCCTAAACCCTAACCCTAACCCTAACTGTAACCCTAACCCGGACCCTATCTCGTAACTCTAACCCTAACCCTATCCCCTAACCCTAACCGTAACCCTAACCACCTAACCCTAAGACTCGCCCTAACACCTAACCCTAACCCTAATCCTAACCCCTAACCCTAACCCCTACCCTAACCCTAACCCTAATGTACCCTAACCTTAACCCTAACCCTAACCCCTAACCCTAACACTAACCCTAATGGCCCTAACCCTAACCCTAACCCTGACCCTAACCCTAACCCTAAGCCTAACCCTAACCCCCTAACCCTAACCCTAAACCTAAACCTAACCCTAACCCTAAACCTAAACCTAACCCCAACCCTAACCCTAACCCCTAACTGTAAACCTTTTCTGACAAGTTGCAGGATGTGTGCCGTTTCCGAAACAGGTTCTGCTGAGGACGAGAGCCATGAGATTTTCCTCCTCTGGGCAAGCCCGGGTCCCAGATCCTGTTGTGCCTGTGAATAGGCTGCAGGGGGACGGTGAAGACCAGCAACAGCTTTCAGGGCGGCCACCTTCCGTGTGGGACAAGGAGCCGGACGTGTGCCTTTCCGGAATCAGGCTCTGCCGAGGACGATAGACATGAGATGTTCCTCCTCTGGGCAAGCCCGGGTCCCAGATCCTGTTGTGCCTGTAAATAGGCTGCAGGGGGACGGTGAAGACCAGCAACAGCTTTCAGGGCTGCCACCTTCCGTGTGGGACAAGGAGCCGGACGTGTGCCTTTCCGGAATAAGGCTCTGCCGAGGACGAGAGCCATGAGATGTTCCTCCTCTGGGCATGCCCGGGTCCTGAATCCTGTTGTGCCTGTGAATAGGCTGCAGGGGGATGGTGAAGACCAGCAACATCTT
Organism: Astur gentilis; assembly: GCF_929443795.1. Lineage (NCBI taxonomy): Eukaryota > Metazoa > Chordata > Aves > Accipitriformes > Accipitridae > Astur > Astur gentilis. The sequence goes on along the minus strand of NW_026060894.1, from coordinate 2,240,614 downwards.
TCCGGCCTGCCACCTTCCGTGTGGGACAAGGAGCCGGACGTGTGCCTTTCCAGAATCAGACTCTGCCGAGGACGAGAGCCATGAGATGTTCCTCCTCTGGACAAGCCCGGGTCCCAGATCCTGTTGTGCCTGTGAATAGGCTGCAGGGGGACGGTGAAGACCAGCAACATCTTTCCGGCCTGCCACCTTCCGTGTCGGAAAAGGAGCCGGACGTATGACTTTTCAAAAATAGGCTCTGCCGAGGACGAGAGCCATGATATGTTCCTCCTCTGGGCAAGCCCGGGTCCTGAATCCTGTTGTACCTGTGAATAGGCTGCAGGGGGACGGTGAAGAACAGCAACAGCTTTCAGGGCTGCCACCTTCCGTGTGGGACAAGGAGCCGGACGTGTGCCTTTTCGGAAACAGGCTCTGCCGAGGACGAGAGACTAACCCTGACCCTAACCCTAACCCTAAACCCTAACCCTAACCCTAAGCCCATCCCTAACGACCCTAACCCTAACCCTAACCCTAAGCCCTTAACACTAACCCTAACCCTAAACCCTAACCCTAACCCTAACTGTAACCCTAACCCGGACCCTATCTCGTAACTCTAATCCTAACCCTAACCCCTAACC
>NW_026060894.1:2210000-2237500 GCF_929443795.1 Astur gentilis | reverse complement strand
GGGTCCCAGATCCTGTTGTGCCTGTGAATAGGCTGCAGGGGGACGGTGAAGACCAGCAACACCTTTCAGGGCTGCCACCTTCCGTGTGGGACAAGGAGCCGGACGTGTGCCTTTTCGGGAAGAGGCTCTGCCGAGGACAAGAGCCATGATATGTTCCTCCTCTGGGCGTGCCCGGGTCCTGAATACTGTTGTGCCGTAGAATAGGCTGCAGGGGGACGGTGAAGACCAGCAACATCTTTCCGGCCTGCCACCTTTCGTGTGGGACAAGGAGCCGGACGTGTGACTTTTCAGAAATAGGCTCTGCCGAGGACGAGAGCCATGAGATGTTCCTCCTCTGGGCAAGCCCGGGTCCCAGATCCTGTCGTACCTGTGAATAGGCTGCAGGGGGACGGTGAAGACCAGCAACATCTTTCCGGCCTGCCACCTTCCGTGTGGGACAAGGAGCCGGACGTGTGCCTTTCCAGAATCAGACTCTGCCGAGGACGAGAGCCATGAGATGTTCCTCCTCTGGGCAAGCCCGGGTCCCAGATCCTGTTGTGCCTGTGAATAGGCTGCAGGGGGACGGTGAAGACCAGCAACATCTTTCCGGCCTGCCACCTTCTGTGTCGGACAAGGAGCCGCACGTATGAATTTTCAAAAACAGGCCCTGCCGAGGACGAGAGCCATGATATGTTCCTCCTCTGGGCAAGCCCGGGTCCTGAATCCTGTTGTACCTGTGAATAGGCTGCAGGGGGACGGTGAAGACCAGCAACAGCTTTCAGGGCTGCCACCTTCCGTGTGGGACAAGGAGCCGGACGTGTGCCTTTTCGGAAAGAGGCCCTGCCGAGGACGAGAGCCATGAGATGTTCCTCCTCTGGGCAAGCCCGGGTCCCAGATCCTGTTGTGCCTGTGAATAGGCTGCAGGGGGACGGTGAAGACCAGCAACAGCTTTCAGGGCTGCCACCTTCCGTGTGGGACAAGGAGCCGGACGTGTGCCTTTCCAGAATCAGGCTCTGCCGAGGACGAGAGCCATGAGATGTTCCTCCTCTGGGCAAGCCCGGGTCCCAGATCCTGTTGTGCCTTTGAATAGGCTGCAGGGGGACGGTGAAGACCAGCAACATCTTTCCGGCCTACCACCTTCCGTGTCGGACAAGGAGACGGACGTGTGACTTTTCAGAAGTAGGCTCTGCCGAGGACGAGAGCCATGATATGTTCCTACTCTGGGTAAGACCGGGTCCTGAATCCTGTTGTGCCTGTGAATAGGCTGCAGGGGGACGGTGAAGACCAGCAACAGCTTTCAGGGCTGCCACCTTCCGTGTGGGACAAGGAGCCGGACGTGTGCCTTTTTGGAAACAGGCTCTGCCGAGGACGAGAGACTAACCCTGACCCTAACCCTAACCCTAACCCCTAACCCTAACCCTAAGCCCATCCCTAACGACCCTAACCCTAACCCTAACCCTAAGCCCTTAACACTAACCCTAACCCTAAACCCTAACCCTAACCCTAACTGTAACCCTAACCCGGACCCTATCTCGTAACTCTAACTCTAACCCTATCCCCTAACCCTAACCGTAACCCTAACCACCTAACCCTAAGACTCGCCCTAACACCTAACCCTAACCCTAATCCTAACCCCTAACCCTAACCCCTACCCTAACCCTAACCCTAATGTACCCTAACCTTAACCCTAACCCTAACCCCTAACCCTAACACTAACCCTAATGGCCCTAACCCTAACCCTAACCCTGACCCTAACCCTAACCCTAAGCCTAACCCTAACCCCCTAACCCTAACCCTAACCCTAAACCTAACCCTAACCCTAACCCTAAACCTAACCCCAACCCTAACCCTAACCCCTAACTGTAAACCTTTTCTGACAAGTTGCAGGATGTGTGCCGTTTCCGAAACAGGTTCTGCTGAGGACGAGAGCCATGAGATGTTCCTCCTCTGGGCAAGCCCGTATCCCAGATCCTGTTGTGCCTGTGAATAGGCTGCAGGGGGACGGTGAAGACCAGCAACAGCTTTCAGGGCTGCCACCTTCCGTGTGGGACAAGGAGCCGGACGTGTGCCTTTCCAGAATCAGACTCTGCCGAGGACGAGAGCCATGAGATGTTCCTCCTCTGGGCAAGCCCGGGTCCCAGATCCTGTTGTGCCTGTGAATAGGCTGCAGGGGGACGGTGAAGACCAGCAACATCTTTCCGGCCTATCACCTTCCGTGTCGGACAAGGAGCCGGACGTGTGACTTTTCAGAAGTAGGCTCTGCCGAGGACGAGAGCCATGATATGTTCCTCCTCTGGGCAAGCCCGGGTCCTGAATCCTGTTGTACCTGTGAATACGCTGCAGGGGGACGGTGAAGACCAGCAACAGCTTTCAGGGCTGCCACCTTCCGTGTGGGACAAGGAGCCGGACGTGTGCCTTCTCGAAAAGAGGCCCTGCCGAGGACGAGAGCCATGAGATGTTCCTCCTCTGGGCAAGCCCGGGTCCCAGATCCTGTTGTGCCTGTGAATAGGCTGCAGGGGGACGGTGAAGACCAGCAACACCTTTCAGGGCTGCCACCTTCCGTGTGGGACAAGGAGCCGGACGTGTGCCTTTTCGGGAAGAGGCTCTGCCGAGGACAAGAGCCATGATATGTTCCTCCTCTGGGCGTGCCCGGGTCCTGAATACTGTTGTGCCGTAGAATAGGCTGCAGGGGGACGGTGAAGACCAGCAACATCTTTCCGGCCTGCCACCTTTCGTGTGGGACAAGGAGCCGGACGTGTGACTTTTCAGAAATAGGCTCTGCCGAGGACGAGAGCCATGAGATGTTCCTCCTCTGGGCAAGCCCGGGTCCCAGATCCTGTCGTACCTGTGAATAGGCTGCAGGGGGACGGTGAAGACCAGCAACATCTTTCCGGCCTGCCACCTTCCGTGTGGGACAAGGAGCCGGACGTGTGCCTTTCCAGAATCAGACTCTGCCGAGGACGAGAGCCATGAGATGTTCCTCCTCTGGGCAAGCCCGGGTCCCAGATCCTGTTGTGCCTGTGAATAGGCTGCAGGGGGACGGTGAAGACCAGCAACATCTTTCCGGCCTGCCACCTTCTGTGTCGGACAAGGAGCCGCACGTATGAATTTTCAAAAACAGGCCCTGCCGAGGACGAGAGCCATGATATGTTCCTCCTCTGGGCAAGCCCGGGTCCTGAATCCTGTTGTACCTGTGAATAGGCTGCAGGGGGACGGTGAAGACCAGCAACAGCTTTCAGGGCTGCCACCTTCCGTGTGGGACAAGGAGCCGGACGTGTGCCTTTTCGGAAAGAGGCCCTGCCGAGGACGAGAACCATGAGATGTTCCTCCTCTGGGCAAGCCCGGGTCCCAGATCCTGTTGTGCCTGTGAATAGGCTGCAGGGGGACGGTGAAGACCAGCAACAGCTTTCAGGGCTGCCACCTTCCGTGTGGGACAAGGAGCCGGACGTGTGCCTTTCCAGAATCAGGCTCTGCCGAGGACGAGAGCCATGAGATGTTCCTCCTCTGGGCAAGCCCGGGTCCCAGATCCTGTTGTGCCTTTGAATAGGCTGCAGGGGGACGGTGAAGACCAGCAACATCTTTCCGGCCTACCACCTTCCGTGTCGGACAAGGAGACGGACGTGTGACTTTTCAGAAGTAGGCTCTGCCGAGGACGAGAGCCATGATATGTTCCTACTCTGGGTAAGACCGGGTCCTGAATCCTGTTGTGCCTGTGAATAGGCTGCAGGGGGACGGTGAAGACCAGCAACAGCTTTCAGGGCTGCCACCTTCCGTGTGGGACAAGGAGCCGGACGTGTGCCTTTTTGGAAACAGGCTCTGCCGAGGACGAGAGACTAACCCTAACCCTAACCCTAACCCTAACCCCTAACCCTAACCCTAAGCCCATCCCTAACGACCCTAACCCTAACCCTAACCCTAAGCCCTTAACACTAACCCTAACCCTAAACCCTAACCCTAACCCTAACTGTAACCCTAACCCGGACCCTAACTCGTAACTCTAACCCTAACCCTAACCCCTAACCCTAACCGTAACCCTAACCACCTAACCCTAAGACTCGCCCTAACACCTAACCCTAACCCTAATCCTAACCCCTAACCCTAACCCCTACCCTAACCCTAACCCTAATGTACCCTAACCTTAACCCTAACCCTAACCCCTAACCCTAACACTAACCCTAATGGCCCTAACACTAACCCTAACCCTGACCCTAACCCTAACCCTAAGCCTAACCCTAACCCCCTAAACCTAACCCTAACCCTAAACCTAACCCTAACCCTAACCCTAAACCTAACCCCAACCCTAACCCTAACCCCTAACTGTAATCCTTTTCTGACAAGTTGCAGGATGTGTGCCGTTTCCGAAACAGGTTCTGCTGAGGACGAGAGCCATGAGATTTTCCTCCTCTGGGCAAGCCCGGGTCCCAGATCCTGTTGTGCCTGTGAATACGCTGCAGGGGGACGGTGAAGACCAGCAACATCTTTCAGGGCTGCCACCTTCCGTGTGGGACAAGGAGCCGGACGTGTGCCTTTCCGGAATCAGGCTCTGCCGAGGACGAGAGCCATGAGATGTTCCTCCTCTGGGCAAGCCCGGGTCCCAGATCCTGTTGTGCCTGTGAATAGGCTGCAGGGGGACGGTGAAGACCAGCAACATCTTTCCAGCCTGCCACCTTCCGTGTGGGACAAGGAGCCGGACGTGTGCCTTTCCAGAATCAGACTCTGCCGAGGACGAGAGCCATGAGATGTTCCTCCTCTGGGCAAGCCCGGGTCCCAGATCCTGTTGTGCCTGTGAATAGGCTGCAGGGGGACGGTGAAGACCAGCAACATCTTTCCGGCCTACCACCTTCCGTGTGGGACAAGGAGCCGGACGTGTGCCTTTTCGGAAACAGGCTCTGCCGAGGACGAGAGCCATGAGATGTTCCTCCTCTGGGCAAGCCCGGGTCCTGAATCCTGTTGTACCTGTGAATAGGCTGCAGGGGGACGGTGAAGACCAGCAACAGCTTTCAGGGCTGCCACCTTCCGTGTGGGACAAGGAGCCGGACGTGTGCCTTCTCGAAAAGAGGCCCTGCCGAGGACGAGAGCCATGAGATGTTCCTCCTCTGGGCAAGCCCGGGTCCCAGATCCTGTTGTGCCTGTGAATAGGCTGCAGGGGGACGGTGAAGACCAGCAACTTCTTTCAGGGCTGCCACCTTCCGTGTGGGACAAGGAGCCGGACGTGTGACTTTTCAGAAATAGGCTCTGCCGAGGACGAGAGCCATGAGATGTTCCTCCTCTGGGCAAGCCCGGGTCCCAGATCCTGTCGTACCTGTGAATAGGCTGCAGGGGGACGGTGAAGACCAGCAACATCTTTCCGGCCTATCACCTTCCGTGTCGGACAAGGAGCCGGACGTGTGACTTTTCAGAAGTAGGCTCTGCCGAGGACGAGAGCCATGATATGTTCCTCCTCTGGGCAAGCCCGGGTCCTGAATCCTGTTGTACCTGTGAATACGCTGCAGGGGGACGGTGAAGACCAGCAACAGCTTTCAGGGCTGCCACCTTCCGTGTGGGACAAGGAGCCGGACGTGTGCCTTCTCGAAAAGAGGCCCTGCCGAGGACGAGAGCCATGAGATGTTCCTCCTCTGGGCAAGCCCGGGTCCCAGATCCTGTTGTGCCTGTGAATAGGCTGCAGGGGGACGGTGAAGACCAGCAACACCTTTCAGGGCTGCCACCTTCCGTGTGGGACAAGGAGCCGGACGTGTGCCTTTTCGGGAAGAGGCTCTGCCGAGGACAAGAGCCATGATATGTTCCTCCTCTGGGCGTGCCCGGGTCCTGAATACTGTTGTGCCGTAGAATAGGCTGCAGGGGGACGGTGAAGACCAGCAACATCTTTCCGGCCTGCCACCTTTCGTGTGGGACAAGGAGCCGGACGTGTGACTTTTCAGAAATAGGCTCTGCCGAGGACGAGAGCCATGAGATGTTCCTCCTCTGGGCAAGCCCGGGTCCCAGATCCTGTCGTACCTGTGAATAGGCTGCAGGGGGACGGTGAAGACCAGCAACATCTTTCCGGCCTGCCACCTTCCGTGTGGGACAAGGAGCCGGACGTGTGCCTTTCCAGAATCAGACTCTGCCGAGGACGAGAGCCATGAGATGTTCCTCCTCTGGGCAAGCCCGGGTCCCAGATCCTGTTGTGCCTGTGAATAGGCTGCAGGGGGACGGTGAAGACCAGCAACATCTTTCCGGCCTGCCACCTTCTGTGTCGGACAAGGAGCCGCACGTATGAATTTTCAAAAACAGGCCCTGCCGAGGACGAGAGCCATGATATGTTCCTCCTCTGGGCAAGCCCGGGTCCTGAATCCTGTTGTACCTGTGAATAGGCTGCAGGGGGACGGTGAAGACCAGCAACAGCTTTCAGGGCTGCCACCTTCCGTGTGGGACAAGGAGCCGGACGTGTGCCTTTTCGGAAAGAGGCCCTGCCGAGGACGAGAGCCATGAGATGTTCCTCCTCTGGGCAAGCCCGGGTCCCAGATCCTGTTGTGCCTGTGAATAGGCTGCAGGGGGACGGTGAAGACCAGCAACAGCTTTCAGGGCTGCCACCTTCCGTGTGGGACAAGGAGCCGGACGTGTGCCTTTCCAGAATCAGGCTCTGCCGAGGACGAGAGCCATGAGATGTTCCTCCTCTGGGCAAGCCCGGGTCCCAGATCCTGTTGTGCCTTTGAATAGGCTGCAGGGGGACGGTGAAGACCAGCAACATCTTTCCGGCCTACCACCTTCCGTGTCGGACAAGGAGACGGACGTGTGACTTTTCAGAAGTAGGCTCTGCCGAGGACGAGAGCCATGATATGTTCCTACTCTGGGTAAGACCGGGTCCTGAATCCTGTTGTGCCTGTGAATAGGCTGCAGGGGGACGGTGAAGACCAGCAACAGCTTTCAGGGCTGCCACCTTCCGTGTGGGACAAGGAGCCGGACGTGTGCCTTTTTGGAAACAGGCTCTGCCGAGGACGAGAGACTAACCCTGACCCTAACCCTAACCCTAACCCCTAACCCTAACCCTAAGCCCATCCCTAACGACCCTAACCCTAACCCTAACCCTAAGCCCTTAACACTAACCCTAACCCTAAACCCTAACCCTAACCCTAACTGTAACCCTAACCCGGACCCTATCTCGTAACTCTAACCCTAACCCTATCCCCTAACCCTAACCGTAACCCTAACCACCTAACCCTAAGACTCGCCCTAACACCTAACCCTAACCCTAATCCTAACCCCTAACCCTAACCCCTACCCTAACCCTAACCCTAATGTACCCTAACCTTAACCCTAACCCTAACCCCTAACCCTAACACTAACCCTAATGGCCCTAACCCTAACCCTAACCCTGACCCTAACCCTAACCCTAAGCCTAACCCTAACCCCCTAACCCTAACCCTAAACCTAAACCTAACCCTAACCCTAAACCTAAACCTAACCCCAACCCTAACCCTAACCCCTAACTGTAAACCTTTTCTGACAAGTTGCAGGATGTGTGCCGTTTCCGAAACAGGTTCTGCTGAGGACGAGAGCCATGAGATTTTCCTCCTCTGGGCAAGCCCGGGTCCCAGATCCTGTTGTGCCTGTGAATAGGCTGCAGGGGGACGGTGAAGACCAGCAACAGCTTTCAGGGCGGCCACCTTCCGTGTGGGACAAGGAGCCGGACGTGTGCCTTTCCGGAATCAGGCTCTGCCGAGGACGATAGACATGAGATGTTCCTCCTCTGGGCAAGCCCGGGTCCCAGATCCTGTTGTGCCTGTGAATAGGCTGCAGGGGGACGGTGAAGACCAGCAACAGCTTTCAGGGCTGCCACCTTCCGTGTGGGACAAGGAGCCGGACGTGTGCCTTTCCGGAATAAGGCTCTGCCGAGGACGAGAGCCATGAGATGTTCCTCCTCTGGGCATGCCCGGGTCCTGAATCCTGTTGTGCCTGTGAATAGGCTGCAGGGGGATGGTGAAGACCAGCAACATCTTTCCGGCCTGCCACCTTCCGTGTGGGACAAGGAGCCGGACGTGTGCCTTTCCAGAATCAGACTCTGCCGAGGACGAGAGCCATGAGATGTTCCTCCTCTGGACAAGCCCGGGTCCCAAATCCTGTTGTGCCTGTGAATAGGCTGCAGGGGGACGGTGAAGACCAGCAACATCTTTCCGGCCTGCCACCTTCCGTGTCGGAAAAGGAGCCGGACGTATGACTTTTCAAAAATAGGCTCTGCCGAGGACGAGAGCCATGATATGTTCCTCCTCTGGGCAAGCCCGGGTCCTGAATCCTGTTGTACCTGTGAATAGGCTGCAGGGGGACGGTGAAGAACAGCAACAGCTTTCAGGGCTGCCACCTTCCGTGTGGGACAAGGAGCCGGACGTGTGCCTTTTCGGAAACAGGCTCTGCCGAGGACGAGAGACTAACCCTGACCCTAACCCTAACCCTAAACCCTAACCCTAACCCTAAGCCCATCCCTAACGACCCTAACCCTAACCCTAACCCTAAGCCCTTAACACTAACCCTAACCCTAAACCCTAACCCTAACCCTAACTGTAACCCTAACCCGGACCCTATCTCGTAACTCTAATCCTAACCCTAACCCCTAACCCTAACCGTAACCCTAACCACATAACCCTAACACTCACCCTAACACCTAACCCTAACCCTAATCCTAACCCCTAACCCTAACCCCTACCCTAACCCTAACCCTGACCCTAACCCTAACCCTAACCCTAACCCCTAACCCTAACCCTAACCCTAATGACCCTAAACCTAACCCTAACCCTGACCCTAACCCTAACCCTAAGCCTAACCCTAACCCCCTAACCCTAACCCTAACCCTAACCCTAACCCCAACCCTAACCCTAACCCCTAACTGTAAACCTTTTCTGACAAGTTGCAGGATGTGTGCCGTTTCCGAAACAGGTTCTGCTGAGGACGAGAGCCATGAGATGTTCCTCCTCTGGGCAAGCCCGGGTCCCAGATCCTGTTGTGCCTGTGAATAGGCTGCAGGGGGACGGTGAAGACCAGCAACAGCTTTCAGGGCTGCCACCTTCCGTGTGGGACAAGGAGCCGGACGTGTGCCTTTCCGGAATCAGGCTCTGCCGAGGACGAGAGCCATGAGATGTTCCTCCTCTGGGCAAGCCCGGGTCCCAGATCCTGTTGTGCCTGTGAATAGGCTGCAGGGGGACGGTGAAGACCAGCAACATCTTTCCGGCCTACCACCTTCCGTGTCGGACAAGGAGCCGGACGTGTGACTTTTCAGAAGTAGGCTCTGCCGAGGACGAGAGCCATGAGATGTTCCTCCTCTGGGCAAGCCCGGGTCCCAGATCCTGTTGTGCCTGTGAGTAGGCTGCAGGGGGACGGTGAAGACCAGCAACATCTTTCCGGCCTGCCACCTTCCGTGTGGGACAAGGAGCCGGACGTGTGCCTTTCCAGAATCAGACTCTGCCGAGGACGAGAGCCATGAGATGTTCCTCCTCTGGGCAAGCTCGAGTCCTGAATCCTGTTGTACCTGTGAATAGGCTGCAGGGGGACGGTGAAGACCAGCAACAGCTTTCAGGGCTGCCACCTTCCGTGTGGGACAAGGAGCCGGACGTGTGCCTTTTCGAAAAGAGGCCCTGCCGAGGACGAGAGCCATGAGATGTTCCTCCTCTGGGCAAGCCGGGGTCCCTGATCCTGTTGTGCCTGTGAATAGGCTGCAGGGGGACGGTGAAGACCAGCAACAGCTTTCAGGGCTGCCACCTTCCGTGTGGGACAAGGAGCCGGACGTGTGCCTTTTTGGAAACAGGCTCTGCCGAGGACGAGAGACTAACCCTGACCCTAACCCTAACCCTAACCCCTAACCCTAACCCTAAGCCCATCCCTAACGACCCTAACCCTAACCCTAACCCTAAGCCCTTAACACTAACCCTAACCCTAAACCCTAACCCTAACCCTAACTGTAACCCTAACCCGGACCCTATCTCGTAACTCTAACCCTAACCCTATCCCCTAACCCTAACCGTAACCCTAACCACCTAACCCTAAGACTCGCCCTAACACCTAACCCTAACCCTAATCCTAACCCCTAACCCTAACCCCTACCCTAACCCTAACCCTAATTTACCCTAACCCTAACCCTAACCCTAACCCCTAACCCTAAGCCTAACCCTAATCCTAACCCTAACCCTAAGCCTAACCCTAACCCCCTAACCCTAACCCTAACCCTAACCCTAACCCTAAGCCTAACCCTAACCCCCTAACCCTAACCCTAACCCTAAACCTAACCCTAACCCTAACCCTAAACCTAACCCCAACCCTAACCCTAACCCCTAACTGTAATCCTTTTCTGACAACTTGCAGGATGTGTGCCGTTTCCGAAAAAGGTTCTGCTGAGGACGAGAGCCATGAGATTTTCCTCCTCTGGGCAAGCCCGGGTCCCAGATCCTGTTGTGCCTGTGAATACGCTGCAGGGGGACGGTGAAGACCAGCAACATCTTTCAGGGCTGCCACCTTCCGTGTGGGACAAGGAGCCGGACGTGTGCCTTTCCGGAATCAGGCTCTGCCGAGGACGAGAGCCATGAGATGTTCCTCCTCTGGGCAAGCCCGGGTCCCAGATCCTGTTGTGCCTGTGAATAGGCTGCAGGGGGACGGTGAAGACCAGCAACATCTTTCCAGCCTGCCACCTTCCGTGTGGGAGAAGGAGCCGGACGTGTGCCTTTCCAGAATCAGACTCTGCCGAGGACGAGAGCCATGAGATGTTCCTCCTCTGGGCAAGCCCGGGTCCCAGATCCTGTTGTGCCTGTGAATAGGCTGCAGGGGGACGGTGAAGACCAGCAACATCTTTCCGGCCTATCACCTTCCGTGTCGGACAAGGAGCCGGACGTGTGACTTTTCAGAAGTAGGCTCTGCCGAGGACGAGAGCCATGATATGTTCCTCCTCTGGGCAAGCCCGGGTCCTGAATCCTGTTGTACCTGTGAATACGCTGCAGGGGGACGGTGAAGACCAGCAACAGCTTTCAGGGCTGCCACCTTCCGTGTGGGACAAGGAGCCGGACGTGTGCCTTCTCGAAAAGAGGCCCTGCCGAGGACGAGAGCCATGAGATGTTCCTCCTCTGGGCAAGCCCGGGTCCCAGATCCTGTTGTGCCTGTGAATAGGCTGCAGGGGGACGGTGAAGACCAGCAACACCTTTCAGGGCTGCCACCTTCCGTGTGGGACAAGGAGCCGGACGTGTGCCTTTTCGGGAAGAGGCTCTGCCGAGGACAAGAGCCATGATATGTTCCTCCTCTGGGCGTGCCCGGGTCCTGAATACTGTTGTGCCGTAGAATAGGCTGCAGGGGGACGGTGAAGACCAGCAACATCTTTCCGGGCTGCCACCTTTCGTGTGGGACAAGGAGCCGGACGTGTGACTTTTCAGAAATAGGCTCTGCCGAGGACGAGAGCCATGAGATGTTCCTCCTCTGGGCAAGCCCGGGTCCCAGATCCTGTCGTACCTGTGAATAGGCTGCAGGGGGACGGTGAAGACCAGCAACATCTTTCCGGCCTGCCACCTTCCGTGTGGGACAAGGAGCCGGACGTGTGCCTTTCCAGAATCAGACTCTGCCGAGGACGAGAGCCATGAGATGTTCCTCCTCTGGGCAAGCCCGGGTCCCAGATCCTGTTGTGCCTGTGAATAGGCTGCAGGGGGACGGTGAAGACCAGCAACATCTTTCCGGCCTGCCACCTTCTGTGTCGGACAAGGAGCCGCACGTATGAATTTTCAAAAACAGGCCCTGCCGAGGACGAGAGCCATGATATGTTCCTCCTCTGGGCAAGCCCGGGTCCTGAATCCTGTTGTACCTGTGAATAGGCTGCAGGGGGACGGTGAAGACCAGCAACAGCTTTCAGGGCTGCCACCTTCCGTGTGGGACAAGGAGCCGGACGTGTGCCTTTTCGGAAAGAGGCCCTGCCGAGGACGAGAGCCATGAGATGTTCCTCCTCTGGGCAAGCCCGGGTCCCAGATCCTGTTGTGCCTGTGAATAGGCTGCAGGGGGACGGTGAAGACCAGCAACAGCTTTCAGGGCTGCCACCTTCCGTGTGGGACAAGGAGCCGGACGTGTGCCTTTCCAGAATCAGGCTCTGCCGAGGACGAGAGCCATGAGATGTTCCTCCTCTGGGCAAGCCCGGGTCCCAGATCCTGTTGTGCCTTTGAATAGGCTGCAGGGGGACGGTGAAGACCAGCAACATCTTTCCGGCCTACCACCTTCCGTGTCGGACAAGGAGACGGACGTGTGACTTTTCAGAAGTAGGCTCTGCCGAGGACGAGAGCCATGATATGTTACTACTCTGGGTAAGACCGGGTCCTGAATCCTGTTGTGCCTGTGAATAGGCTGCAGGGGGACGGTGAAGACCAGCAACAGCTTTCAGGGCTGCCACCTTCCGTGTGGGACAAGGAGCCGGACGTGTGCCTTTTTGGAAACAGGCTCTGCCGAGGACGAGAGACTAACCCTGACCCTAACCCTAACCCTAACCCCTAACCCTAACCCTAAGCCCATCCCTAACGACCCTAACCCTAACCCTAACCCTAAGCCCTTAACACTAACCCTAACCCTAAACCCTAACCCTAACCCTAACTGTAACCCTAACCCGGACCCTATCTCGTAACTCTAACTCTAACCCTATCCCCTAACCCTAACCGTAACCCTAACCACCTAACCCTAAGACTCGCCCTAACACCTAACCCTAACCCTAATCCTAACCCCTAACCCTAACCCCTACCCTAACCCTAACCCTAATGTACCCTAACCTTAACCCTAACCCTAACCCCTAACCCTAACACTAACCCTAATGGCCCTAACCCTAACCCTAACCCTGACCCTAACCCTAACCCTAAGCCTAACCCTAACCCCCTAACCCTAACCCTAACCCTAAACCTAACCCTAACCCTAACCCTAAACCTAACCCCAACCCTAACCCTAACCCCTAACTGTAAACCTTTTCTGACAAGTTGCAGGATGTGTGCCGTTTCCGAAACAGGTTCTGCTGAGGACGAGAGCCATGAGATTTTCCTCCTCTGGGCAAGCCCGTATCCCAGATCCTGTTGTGCCTGTGAATAGGCTGCAGGGGGACGGTGAAGACCAGCAACAGCTTTCAGGGCTGCCACCTTCCGTGTGGGACAAGGAGCCGGACGTGTGCCTTTCCAGAATCAGACTCTGCCGAGGACGAGAGCCATGAGATGTTCCTCCTCTGGGCAAGCCCGGGTCCCAGATCCTGTTGTGCCTGTGAATAGGCTGCAGGGGGACGGTGAAGACCAGCAACATCTTTCCGGCCTATCACCTTCCGTGTCGGACAAGGAGCCGGACGTGTGACTTTTCAGAAGTAGGCTCTGCCGAGGACGAGAGCCATGATATGTTCCTCCTCTGGGCAAGCCCGGGTCCTGAATCCTGTTGTACCTGTGAATACGCTGCAGGGGGACGGTGAAGACCAGCAACAGCTTTCAGGGCTGCCACCTTCCGTGTGGGACAAGGAGCCGGACGTGTGCCTTCTCGAAAAGAGGCCCTGCCGAGGACGAGAGCCATGAGATGTTCCTCCTCTGGGCAAGCCCGGGTCCCAGATCCTGTTGTGCCTGTGAATAGGCTGCAGGGGGACGGTGAAGACCAGCAACACCTTTCAGGGCTGCCACCTTCCGTGTGGGACAAGGAGCCGGACGTGTGCCTTTTCGGGAAGAGGCTCTGCCGAGGACAAGAGCCATGATATGTTCCTCCTCTGGGCGTGCCCGGGTCCTGAATACTGTTGTGCCGTAGAATAGGCTGCAGGGGGACGGTGAAGACCAGCAACATCTTTCCGGCCTGCCACCTTTCGTGTGGGACAAGGAGCCGGACGTGTGACTTTTCAGAAATAGGCTCTGCCGAGGACGAGAGCCATGAGATGTTCCTCCTCTGGGCAAGCCCGGGTCCCAGATCCTGTCGTACCTGTGAATAGGCTGCAGGGGGACGGTGAAGACCAGCAACATCTTTCCGGCCTGCCACCTTCCGTGTGGGACAAGGAGCCGGACGTGTGCCTTTCCAGAATCAGACTCTGCCGAGGACGAGAGCCATGAGATGTTCCTCCTCTGGGCAAGCCCGGGTCCCAGATCCTGTTGTGCCTGTGAATAGGCTGCAGGGGGACGGTGAAGACCAGCAACATCTTTCCGGCCTGCCACCTTCTGTGTCGGACAAGGAGCCGCACGTATGAATTTTCAAAAACAGGCCCTGCCGAGGACGAGAGCCATGATATGTTCCTCCTCTGGGCAAGCCCGGGTCCTGAATCCTGTTGTACCTGTGAATAGGCTGCAGGGGGACGGTGAAGACCAGCAACAGCTTTCAGGGCTGCCACCTTCCGTGTGGGACAAGGAGCCGGACGTGTGCCTTTTCGGAAAGAGGCCCTGCCGAGGACGAGAACCATGAGATGTTCCTCCTCTGGGCAAGCCCGGGTCCCAGATCCTGTTGTGCCTGTGAATAGGCTGCAGGGGGACGGTGAAGACCAGCAACAGCTTTCAGGGCTGCCACCTTCCGTGTGGGACAAGGAGCCGGACGTGTGCCTTTCCAGAATCAGGCTCTGCCGAGGACGAGAGCCATGAGATGTTCCTCCTCTGGGCAAGCCCGGGTCCCAGATCCTGTTGTGCCTTTGAATAGGCTGCAGGGGGACGGTGAAGACCAGCAACATCTTTCCGGCCTACCACCTTCCGTGTCGGACAAGGAGACGGACGTGTGACTTTTCAGAAGTAGGCTCTGCCGAGGACGAGAGCCATGATATGTTCCTACTCTGGGTAAGACCGGGTCCTGAATCCTGTTGTGCCTGTGAATAGGCTGCAGGGGGACGGTGAAGACCAGCAACAGCTTTCAGGGCTGCCACCTTCCGTGTGGGACAAGGAGCCGGACGTGTGCCTTTTTGGAAACAGGCTCTGCCGAGGACGAGAGACTAACCCTAACCCTAACCCTAACCCTAACCCCTAACCCTAACCCTAAGCCCATCCCTAACGACCCTAACCCTAACCCTAACCCTAAGCCCTTAACACTAACCCTAACCCTAAACCCTAACCCTAACCCTAACTGTAACCCTAACCCGGACCCTAACTCGTAACTCTAACCCTAACCCTATCCCCTAACCCTAACCGTAACCCTAACCACCTAACCCTAAGACTCGCCCTAACACCTAACCCTAACCCTAATCCTAACCCCTAACCCTAACCCCTACCCTAACCCTAACCCTAATGTACCCTAACCTTAACCCTAACCCTAACCCCTAACCCTAACACTAACCCTAATGGCCCTAACACTAACCCTAACCCTGACCCTAACCCTAACCCTAAGCCTAACCCTAACCCCCTAAACCTAACCCTAACCCTAAACCTAACCCTAACCCTAACCCTAAACCTAACCCCAACCCTAACCCTAACCCCTAACTGTAATCCTTTTCTGACAAGTTGCAGGATGTGTGCCGTTTCCGAAACAGGTTCTGCTGAGGACGAGAGCCATGAGATTTTCCTCCTCTGGGCAAGCCCGGGTCCCAGATCCTGTTGTGCCTGTGAATACGCTGCAGGGGGACGGTGAAGACCAGCAACATCTTTCAGGGCTGCCACCTTCCGTGTGGGACAAGGAGCCGGACGTGTGCCTTTCCGGAATCAGGCTCTGCCGAGGACGAGAGCCATGAGATGTTCCTCCTCTGGGCAAGCCCGGGTCCCAGATCCTGTTGTGCCTGTGAATAGGCTGCAGGGGGACGGTGAAGACCAGCAACATCTTTCCAGCCTGCCACCTTCCGTGTGGGACAAGGAGCCGGACGTGTGCCTTTCCAGAATCAGACTCTGCCGAGGACGAGAGCCATGAGATGTTCCTCCTCTGGGCAAGCCCGGGTCCCAGATCCTGTTGTGCCTGTGAATAGGCTGCAGGGGGACGGTGAAGACCAGCAACATCTTTCCGGCCTACCACCTTCCGTGTGGGACAAGGAGCCGGACGTGTGCCTTTTCGGAAACAGGCTCTGCCGAGGACGAGAGCCATGAGATGTTCCTCCTCTGGGCAAGCCCGGGTCCTGAATCCTGTTGTACCTGTGAATAGGCTGCAGGGGGACGGTGAAGACCAGCAACAGCTTTCAGGGCTGCCACCTTCCGTGTGGGACAAGGAGCCGGACGTGTGCCTTCTCGAAAAGAGGCCCTGCCGAGGACGAGAGCCATGAGATGTTCCTCCTCTGGGCAAGCCCGGGTCCCAGATCCTGTTGTGCCTGTGAATAGGCTGCAGGGGGACGGTGAAGACCAGCAACTTCTTTCAGGGCTGCCACCTTCCGTGTGGGACAAGGAGCCGGACGTGTGACTTTTCAGAAATAGGCTCTGCCGAGGACGAGAGCCATGAGATGTTCCTCCTCTGGGCAAGCCCGGGTCCCAGATCCTGTCGTACCTGTGAATAGGCTGCAGGGGGATGGTGAAGACCAGCAACATCTTTCCGGCCTGCCACCTTCCGTGTGGGA
Source organism: Astur gentilis (assembly GCF_929443795.1). Lineage (NCBI taxonomy): Eukaryota > Metazoa > Chordata > Aves > Accipitriformes > Accipitridae > Astur > Astur gentilis. The sequence goes on along the minus strand of NW_026060894.1, from coordinate 2,221,080 downwards.
CAAGGAGCCGGACGTGTGCCTTTCCAGAATCAGACTCTGCCGAGGACGAGAGCCATGAGATGTTCCTCCTCTGGGCAAACCCGGGTCCCAGATCCTGTTGTGCCTGTGAATAGGCTGCAGGGGGACGGTGAAGACCAGCAACATCTTTCCGGGCTGCCACCTTCCGTGTCGGACAAGGAGCCGCACGTATGAATTTTCAAAAACAGGCCCTGCCGAGGACGAGAGCCATGATATGTTCCTCCTCTGGGCAAGCCCGGGTCCTGAATCCTGTTGTACCTGTGAATAGGCTGCAGGGGGACGGTGAAGACCAGCAACAGCTTTCAGGGCTGCCACCTTCCGTGTGGGACAAGGAGCCGGACGTGTGCCTTTTCGGAAAGAGGCCCTGCCGAGGACGAGAGCCATGAGATGTTCCTCCTCTGGGCAAGCCCGGGTCCCAGATCCTGTTGTGCCTGTGAATAGGCTGCAGGGGGACGGTGAAGACCAGCAACAGCTTTCAGGGCTGCCACCTTCCGTGTGGGACAAGGAGCCGGACGTGTGCCTTTCCGGAATCAGGCTCTGCCGAGGACGAGAGCCATGAGATGTTCCTCCACTGGGCAAGCCCTGGTCCCAGATCCTGTTGTGCCTTTGAATAGGCTGCAGGGGGACGGTGAAGACCAGCAACATCTTTCCGGCCTACCACCTTCCGTGTCGGACAAGGAGCCGGACGTGTGACTTTTCAGAAGTAGGCTCTGCCGAGGACGAGAGCCATGATATGTTCCTACTCTGGGTAAGCCCGGGTCCTGAATCCTGTTGTGCCTGTGAATAGGCTGCAGGGGGACGGTGAAGACCAGCAACAGCTTTCCGGCCTGCCACCTTCCGTGTGGGACAAGGAGCCGGACGTGTGCCTTTTCGGAAACAGGCCCTGCCGAGGACGAGAGACATGAGATGTTCCTCCTCTGGGCAAGCCCGGGTCCCTGATCCTGTTGTGCCTGTGAATAGGCTGCAGGGGGACGGTGAAGACCAGCAACAGCTTTCAGGGCTGCCACCTTCCGTGTGGGACAAGGAGCCGGACGTGTGCCTTTTTGGAAACAGGCTCTGCCGAGGACGAGAGACTAACCCTGACCCTAACCATAACCCTAACCCCTAACCCTAACCCTAAGCCCATCCCTAACGACCCTAACCCTAACCCTAACCCTAAGCCCTTAACACTAACCCTAACCCTAAACCCTAACCCTAACCCTAACTGTAACCCTAACCCGGACCCTATCTCGTAACTCTAACCCTAACCCTAACCCCTAACCCTAACAGTAACCCTAACCACCTAACCCTAAGACTCGCCCTAACACCTAACCCTAACCCTAATCCTAACCCCTAACCCTAACCCCTACCCTAACCCTAACCCTAATGTACCCTAACCCTAACCCTAACCCTAACCCCTAACCCTAACACTAACCCTAATGGCCCTAACCCTAACCCTAACCCTGACCCTAACCCTAACCCTAAGCCTAACCCTAACCCCCTAACCCTAACCCTAACCCTAAACCTAACCCTAACCCTAACCCTAAACCTAACCCCAACCCTAACCCTAACCCCTAACTGTAAACCTTTTCTGACAAGTTGCAGGATGTGTGCCGTTTCCGAAACAGGTTCTGCTGAGGACGAGAGCCATGAGATTTTCCTCCTCTGGGCAAGCCCGGGTCCCAGATCCTGTTGTGCCTGTGAATACGCTGCAGGGGGACGGTGAAGACCAGCAACATCTTTCAGGGCTGCCACCTTCCGTGTGGGACAAGGAGCCGGACGTGTGCCTTTCCAGAATCAGGCTCTGCCGAGGACGAGAGCCATGAGATGTTCCTCCTCTGGGCAAGCCCGGGTCCCAGATCCTGTTGTGCCTGTGAATAGGCTGCAGGGGGACGGTGAAGACCAGCAACATCTTTCCAGCCTGCCACCTTCCGTGTGGGACAAGGAGCCGGACGTGTGCCTTCTCGAAAAGAGGCCCTGCCGAGGACGAGAGCCATGAGATGTTCCTCCTCTGGGCAAGCCCGGGTCCCAGATCCTGTTGTGCCTGTGAATAGGCTGCAGGGGGACGGTGAAGACCAGCAACTTCTTTCAGGGCTGCCACCTTCCGTGTGGGACAAGGAGCCGGACGTGTGCCTTTTCGGGAAGAGGCTCTGCCGAGGACAAGAGCCATGATATGTTCCTCCTCTGGGCGTGCCCGGGTCCTGAATACTGTTGTGCCTTTGAATAGGCTGCAGGGGGACGGTGAAGACCAGCAACATCTTTCCGGCCTGCCACCTTTCGTGTGGGACAAGGAGCCGGACGTGAGACTTTTCAGAAATAGGCTCTGCCGAGGACGAGAGCCATGAGATGTTCCTCCTCTGGGCAAGCCCGGGTCCTGAATCCTGTTGTACCTGTGAATAGGATGCAGTGGGACGGTGAAGACCAGCAACATCCTTCAGGGCTGCCACCTTCCGTGTGGGACAAGGAGCCGGACGTGTGCCTTTTCGGAAACAGGCTCTGCCGAGGACGAGAGACTAACCCTGACCCTAACCCTAACCCTAACCCCTAACCCTAACCCTAAGCCCATCCCTAACGACCCTAACCCTAACCCTAACCCTAAGCCCTTAACACTAACCCTAACCCTAAACCCTAACCCTAACCCTAACTGTAACCCTAACCCGGACCCTATCTCGTAACTCTAATCCTAACCCTAACCCCTAACCCTAACCGTAACCCTAACCACCTAACCCTAACACTCACCCTAACACCTAACTCTAACCCTAATCCTAACCCCTAACCCTAACCCCTACCCTAACCCTAACCCTAATGGACCCTAACCCTAACCCTAACCCTAACCCTTAACCCTAACCCTAACCCTAATGACCCTAACCCTAACCCTAACCCTGACCCTAACCCTAACCCTGAGCCTAACCCTAACCCCCTAACCCTAACCCTAACCCTAAACCTAACTCTAACCCTAACCCTAACCCTAACCCCAACCCTAACCCTAACCCCTAACTGTAAACCTTTTCTGACAAGTTGCAGGATGTGTGACGTTTCCGAAACAGGTTCTGCTGAGGACGAGAGCCATGAGATGTTCCTCCTCTGGGCAAGCCCGGGTCCCAGATCCTGTTGTGCCTGTGAATAGGCAGCAGGGGGACGGTGAAGACCAGCAACATCTTTCCAGCCTGCCACCTTCCGTGTGGGACAAGGAGCCGGACGTGTGCCTTTTCGGAAAGAGGCCCTGCCGAGGACGAGAGCCATGAGATGTTCCTCCTCTGGGCAAGCCCGGGCCCCAGATCCTGTTGTGCCTGTGAATAGGCTGCAGGGGGACTGTGAAGACCAGCAACAGCTTTCAGGGCTGCCACCTTCCTTGTGGGACAAGGAGCCGGACGTGTGCCTTTTCGGAATCGGGCTCTGCCGAGGAAGAGAGCCATGAGATCTTCCTCCTCTGGGCATGCCCGGGTCCTGAATCCTGTTGTTCCTGTGAATAGGCTGCAGGGGGATGGTGAAGACCAGCAACATCTTTCCGGGCTGCCACCTTCCGTGTGGGACAAGGAGCCGGACGTGTGCCTTTCCAGAATCAGACTCTGCCGAGGACGAGAGCCATGATATGTTCCTCCTCTGGGCAAGCCCGGGTCCTGAATCCTGTTGTACCTGTGAATAGGCTGCAGGGGGACGGTGAAGACCAGCAACATCCTTCAGGGCTGCCACCTTCCGTGTGGGACAAGGAGCCGGACGTGTGCCTTTTCGGAAACAGGCTCTGCCGAGGACGACAGACTAACCCTGACCCTAACCCTAACCCTAACCCCTAACCCTAACCCTAAGCCCATCCCTAACGACCCTCACCCTAACCCTAACCCTAAGCCCTTAACACTAACCCTAACCCTAAACCCTAACCCTAACCCTAACTGTAACCCTAACCCGGACCCTATCTCGTAACTCTAACCCTAACCCTAACCCCTAACCCTAACCGTAACCCTAACCACCTAACCCTAACACTCGCCCTAACACCTAACCCTAACCCTAATCCTAACCCCTAACCCTAACCCCTACCCTAACCCTAACCCTAATGTACCCTAACCCTAACCCTAACCCTAACCCCTAACCCTAACACTAACCCTAATGGCCCTAACCCTAACCCTAACCCTGACCCTAACCCTAACCCTAAGCCTAACCCTAACCCCCTAACCCTAAACCTAAACCTAACCCTAACCCTAACCCTAAACCTAACCCCAACCCTAACCCTAACCCCTAACTGTAAACCTTTTCTGACAAGTTGCAGGATGTGTGCCGTTTCCGAAACAGGTTCTGCTGAGGACGAGAGCCATGAGATTTTCCTCCTCTGGGCAAGCCCGGGTCCCAGATCCTGTTGTGCCTGTGAATAGGCTGCAGGGGGACGGTGAAGACCAGCAACATGTTTCAGGGCTGCCACCTTCCGTGTGGGACAAGGAGCCGGACGTGTGCCTTTTTGGAAACAGGCTCTGCCAAGGACGAGAGACTAACCCTGACCCTAACCCTAACCCTAACACCTAACTCTAACCCTAAGCCCATCCCTAAAGACCCTAACCCTAACCCTAACCCTAAGCCCTTAACACTAACCCTAACCCTAAACCCTAACCCTAACCCTAACTGTAACCCTAACCCGGACCCTATCTCGTAACTCTAATCCTAACCCTAACCCCTAACCCTAACCGTAACCCTAACCACCTAACCCTAACACTCACCCTAACACCTAACCCTAACCCTAATCCTAACCCCTAACCCTAACCCCTACCCTAACCCTAACCCTAATGGACCCTAACCCTAACCCTAACCCTAACCCCAACCCTAACCCTAACCCCTAACTGTAAACCTTTTCTGACAAGTTGCAGGATGTGTGCCGTTTCCGAAACAGGTTCTGCTGAGGACGAGAGCCATGAGATGTTCCTCCTCTGGGCAAGCCCGGGTCCCAGATCCTGTTGTGCCTGTGAATAGGCTGCAGGGGGACGGTGAAGACCAGCAACAGCTTTCAGGGCTGCCACCTTCCGTGTGGGACAAGGAGCCGGACGTGTGCCTTTCCGGAATCAGGCTCTGCCGAGGACGAGAGCCATGAGATGTTCCTCCTCTGGGCAAGCCCGGGTCCCAGATCCTGTTGTGCCTGTGAATAGGCTGCAGGGGGACGGTGAAGACCAGCAACATCTTTCCGGCCTACCACCTTCCGTGTCGGACAAGGAGCCGGACGTGTGACTTTTCAGAAGTAGGCTCTGCCGAGGACGAGAGCCATGAGATGTTCCTCCTCTGGGCAAGCCCGGGTCCCAGATCCTGTTGTGCCTGTGAGTAGGCTGCAGGGGGACGGTGAAGACCAGCAACATCTTTCCGGCCTGCCACCTTCCGTGTGGGACAAGGAGCCGGACGTGTGCCTTTCCAGAATCAGACTCTGCCGAGGACGAGAGCCATGAGATGTTCCTCCTCTGGGCAAGCTCGGGTCCTGAATCCTGTTGTACCTGTGAATAGGCTGCAGGGGGACGGTGAAGACCAGCAACAGCTTTCAGGGCTGCCACCTTCCGTGTGGGACAAGGAGCCGGACGTGTGCCTTTTCGAAAAGAGGCCCTGCCGAGGACGAGAGCCATGAGATGTTCCTCCTCTGGGCAAGCCGGGGTCCCTGATCCTGTTGTGCCTGTGAATAGGCTGCAGGGGGACGGTGAAGACCAGCAACATCTTTCAGGGCTGCCACCTTCCGTGTGGGACAAGGAGCCGGACGTGTGCCTTTTTGGAAACAGGCTCTGCCAAGGACGAGAGACTAACCCTGACCCTAACCCTAACCCTAACCCCTAACCCTAACCCTAAGCCCATCCCTAACGACCCTAACCCTAACCCTAACCCTAAGCCCTTAACACTAACCCTAACCCTAAACCCTAACCCTAACCCTAACTGTAACCCTAACCCGGACCCTATCTCGTAACTCTAACCCTAACCCTAACCCCTAACCCTAACCGTAACCCTAACCACCTAACCCTAACACTCGCCCTAACACCTAACCCTAACCCTAATCCTAACCCCTAACCCTAACCCCTACCCTAACCCTAACCCTAATTTACCCTAACCCTAACCCTATACCCTAACCCCTAACCCTAAGCCTAACCCTAACCCTAACCCTAACCCTAAGCCTAACCCTAACCCCCTAACCCTAACCCTAACCCTAACCCTAACCCTAAGCCTAACCCTAACCCCCTAACCCTAACCCTAACCCTAAACCTAACCCTAACCCTAACCCTAAACCTAACCCCAACCCTAACCCTAACCCCTAACTGTAATCCTTTTCTGACAAGTTGCAGGATGTGTGCCGTTTCCGAAACAGGTTCTGCTGAGGACGAGAGCCATGAGATTTTCCTCCTCTGGGCAAGCCCGGGTCCCAGATCCTGTTGTGCCTGTGAATACGCTGCAGGGGGACGGTGAAGACCAGCAACATCTTTCAGGGCTGCCACCTTCCGTGTGGGACAAGGAGCCGGACGTGTGCCTTTCCGGAATCAGGCTCTGCCGAGGACGAGAGCCATGAGATGTTCCTCCTCTGGGCAAGCCCGGGTCCCAGATCCTGTTGTGCCTGTGAATAGGCTGCAGGGGGACGGTGAAGACCAGCAACATCTTTCCAGCCTGCCACCTTCCGTGTGGGACAAGGAGCCGGACGTGTGCCTTTCCAGAATCAGACTCTGCCGAGGACGAGAGCCATGAGATGTTCCTCCTCTGGGCAAGCCCGGGTCCCAGATCCTGTTGTGCCTGTGAATAGGCTGCAGGGGGACGGTGAAGACCAGCAACATCTTTCCGGCCTATCACCTTCCGTGTCGGACAAGGAGCCGGACGTGTGACTTTTCAGAAGTAGGCTCTGCCGAGGACGAGAGCCATGATATGTTCCTCCTCTGGGCAAGCCCGGGTCCTGAATCCTGTTGTACCTGTGAATACGCTGCAGGGGGACGGTGAAGACCAGCAACAGCTTTCAGGGCTGCCACCTTCCGTGTGGGACAAGGAGCCGGACGTGTGCCTTCTCGAAAAGAGGCCCTGACGAGGACGAGAGCCATGAGATGTTCCTCCTCTGGGCAAGCCCGGGTCCCAGATCCTGTTGTGCCTGTGAATAGGCTGCAGGGGGACGGTGAAGACCAGCAACTTCTTTCAGGGCTGCCACCTTCCGTGTGGGACAAGGAGCCGGACGTGTGCCTTTTCGGGAAGAGGCTCTGCCGAGGACAAGAGCCATGATATGTTCCTCCTCTGGGCGTGCCCGGGTCCTGAATACTGTTGTGCCGTAGAATAGGCTGCAGGGGGACGGTGAAGACCAGCAACATCTTTCCGGCCTGCCACCTTTCGTGTGGGACAAGGAGCCGGACGTGTGACTTTTCAGAAATAGGCTCTGCCGAGGACGAGAGACTAACCCTGACCCTAACCCTAACCCTAACCCCTAACTCTAACCCTAAGCCCATCCCTAACGACCCTAACCCTAACCCTAACCCTAAGCCCTTAACACTAACCCTAACCCTAAACCCTAACCCTAACCCTAACTGTAACCCTAACCCGGACCCTATCTCGTAACTCTAATCCTAACCCTAACCCCTAACCCTAACCGTAACCCTAACCACCTAACCCTAACACTCACCCTAACACCTAACCCTAACCCTAATCCTAACCCCTAACCCTAACCCCTACCCTAACCCTAACCCTAATGGACCCTAACCCTAACCCTAACCCTAACCCCAACCCTAACCCTAACCCCTAACTGTAAACCTTTTCTGACAAGTTGCAGGATGTGTGCCGTTTCCGAAACAGGTTCTGCTGAGGACGAGAGCCATGAGATGTTCCTCCTCTGGGCAAGCCCGGGTCCCAGATCCTGTTGTGCCTGTGAATACGCTGCAGGGGGACGGTGAAGACCAGCAACAGCTTTCAGGGCTGCCACCTTCCGTGTGGGACAAGGAGCCGGACGTGTGCCTTTCCGGAATCAGGCTCTGCCGAGGACGAGAGCCATGAGATGTTCCTCCTCTGGGCAAGCTCGGGTCCTGAATCCTGTTGTACCTGTGAGTAGGCTGCAGGGGGACGGTGAAGACCAGCAACATCTTTCCGGCCTGCCACCTTCCGTGTGGGACAAGGAGCCGGACGTGTGCCTTTCCAGAATCAGACTCTGCCGAGGACGAGAGCCATGAGATGTTCCTCCTCTGGGCAAGCTCGGGTCCTGAATCCTGTTGTACCTGTGAATAGGCTGCAGGGGGACGGTGAAGACCAGCAACAGCTTTCAGGGCTGCCACCTTCCGTGTGGGACAAGGAGCCGGACGTGTACCTTTTCGAAAAGAGGCCCTGCCGAGGACGAGAGCCATGAGATGTTCCTCCTCTGGGCAAGCCGGGGTCCCTGATCCTGTTGTGCCTGTGAATAGGCTGCAGGGGGACGGTGAAGACCAGCAACATCTTTCAGGGCTGCCACCTTCCGTGTGGGACAAGGAGCCGGACGTGTGCCTTTTTGGAAACAGGCTCTGCCGAGGACGAGAGACTAACCCTGACCCTAACCCTAACCCTAACCCCTAACCCTAACCCTAAGCCCATCCCTAACGACCCTAACCCTAACCCTAACCCTAAGCCCTTAACACTAACCCTAACCCTAAACCCTAACCCTAACCCTAACTGTAACCCTAACCCGGACCCTATCTCGTAACTCCAACCCTAACCCTAACCCCTAACCCTAACCGTAACCCTAACCACCTAACCCTAACACTCGCCCTAACACCTAACCCTAACCCTAATCCTAACCCCTAACCCTAACCCCTACCCTAACCCTAACCCTAATTTACCCTAACCCTAACCCTATACCCTAACCCCTAACCCTAAGCCTAACCCTAACCCTAACCCTAACCCTAAGCCTAACCCTAACCCCCTAACCCTAACCCTAACCCTAACCCTAAGCCTAACCCTAACCCCCTAACCCTAACCCTAACCCTAAACCTAACCCTAACCCTAACCCTAAACCTAACCCCAACCCTAACCCTAACCCCTAACTGTAATCCTTTTCTGACAAGTTGCAGGATGTGTGCCGTTTCCGAAACAGGTTCTGCTGAGGACGAGAGCCATGAGATTTTCCTCCTCTGGGCAAGCCCGGGTCCCAGATCCTGTTGTGCCTGTGAATACGCTGCAGGGGGACGGTGAAGACCAGCAACAGCTTTCAGGGCTGCCACCTTCCGTGTGGGACAAGGAGCCGGACGTGTGCCTTTCCGGAATCAGGCTCTGCCGAGGACGAGAGCCATGAGATGTTCCTCCTCTGGGCAAGCCCGGGTCCCAGATCCTGTTGTGCCTGTGAATAGGCTGCAGGGGGACGGTGAAGACCAGCAACATCTTTCCAGCCTGCCACCTTCCGTGTGGGACAAGGAGCCGGACGTGTGCCTTTCCAGAATCAGACTCTGCCGAGGACGAGAGCCATGAGATGTTCCTCCTCTGGGCAAGCCCGGGTCCCAGATCCTGTTGTGCCTGTGAATAGGCTGCAGGGGGACGGTGAAGACCAGCAACATCCTTCCGGCCTATCACCTTCCGTGTCGGACAAGGAGCCGGACGTGTGACTTTTCAGAAGTAGGCTCTGCCGAGGACGAGAGCCATGATATGTTCCTCCTCTGGGCAAGCCCGGGTCCTGAATCCTGTTGTACCTGTGAATACGCTGCAGGGGGACGGTGAAGACCAGCAACAGCTTTCAGGGCTGCCACCTTCCGTGTGGGACAAGGAGCCGGACGTGTGCCTTCTCGAAAAGAGGCCCTGACGAGGACGAGAGCCATGAGATGTTCCTCCTCTGGGCAAGCCCGGGTCCCAGATCCTGTTGTGCCTGTGAATAGGCTGCAGGGGGACGGTGAAGACCAGCAACTTCTTTCAGGGCTGCCACCTTCCGTGTGGGACAAGGAGCCGGACGTGTGCCTTTTCGGGAAGAGGCTCTGCCGAGGACAAGAGCCATGATATGTTCCTCCTCTGGGCGTGCCCGGGTCCTGAATACTGTTGTGCCGTAGAATAGGCTGCAGGGGGACGGTGAAGACCAGCAACATCTTTCCGGCCTGCCACCTTTCGTGTGGGACAAGGAGCCGGACGTGTGACTTTTCAGAAATAGGCTCTGCCGAGGACGAGAGCCATGAGATGTTCCTCCTCTGGGCAAGCCCGGGTCCCAGATCCTGTCGTACCTGTGAATAGGCTGCAGAGGGACGGTGAAGACCAGCAACATCTTTCAGGGCTGCCACCTTCCGTGTGGGACAAGCAGCCGGACGTGTGCCTTTCCAGAATCAGACTCTGCCGAGGACGAGAGCCATGAGATGTTCCTCCTCTGGGCAAGCCCGGGTCCCAGATCCTGTTGTGCCTGTGAATAGGCTGCAGGGGGACGGTGAAGACCAGCAACATCTTTCCGGCCTGCCACCTTCTGTGTCGGACAAGGAGTCGCACGTATGAATTTTCAAAAACAGGCCCTGCCGAGGACGAGAGCCATGATATGTTCCTCCTCTGGGCAAGCCCGGGTCCTGAATCCTGTTGTACCTGTGAATAGGCTGCAGGGGGACGGTGAAGACCAGCAACAGCTTTCAGGGCTGCCACCTTCCGTGTGTGACAAGGAGCCGGACGTGTGCCTTTTCGGAAAGAGGCCCTGCCGAGGACGAGAGCCATGAGATGTTCCTCCTCTGGGCAAGCCCGGGTCCCAGATCCTGTTGTGCCTGTGAATAGGCTGCAGGGGGACGGTGAAGACCAGCAACAGCTTTCAGGGCTGCCACCTTCCGTGTGGGACAAGGAGCCGGACGTGTGCCTTTCCAGAATCAGGCTCTGCCGAGGACGAGAGCCATGAGATGTTCCTCCTCTGGGCAAGCCCGGGTCCCAGATCCTGTTGTGCCTGTGAATAGGCTGCAGGGGGACGGTGAAGACCAGCAACAGCTTTCAGGGCTGCCACCTTCCGTGTGGGACAAGGAGCCGGACGTGTGCCTTTTCGGAAACAGGCTCTGCCGAGGACGAGAGACTAACCCTGACCCTAACCCTAACCCTAACCCCTAACCCTAACCCTAAGCCCAACCCTAACGACCCTAACCCTAACCCTAACCCTAAGCCCTTAACACTAACCCTAACCCTAAACCCTAACCCT
>NW_026060894.1:2177500-2205000 GCF_929443795.1 Astur gentilis | reverse complement strand
AGATCCTGTCGTACCTGTGAATAGGCTGCAGAGGGACGGTGAAGACCAGCAACATCTTTCAGGGCTGCCACCTTCCGTGTGGGACAAGCAGCCGGACGTGTGCCTTTCCAGAATCAGACTCTGCCGAGGACGAGAGCCATGAGATGTTCCTCCTCTGGGCAAGCCCGGGTCCCAGATCCTGTTGTGCCTGTGAATAGGCTGCAGGGGGACGGTGAAGACCAGCAACATCTTTCCGGCCTGCCACCTTCTGTGTCGGACAAGGAGTCGCACGTATGAATTTTCAAAAACAGGCCCTGCCGAGGACGAGAGCCATGATATGTTCCTCCTCTGGGCAAGCCCGGGTCCTGAATCCTGTTGTACCTGTGAATAGGCTGCAGGGGGACGGTGAAGACCAGCAACAGCTTTCAGGGCTGCAACCTTCCGTGTGTGACAAGGAGCCGGACGTGTGCCTTTTCGGAAAGAGGCCCTGCCGAGGACGAGAGCCATGAGATGTTCCTCCTCTGGGCAAGCCCGGGTCCCAGATCCTGTTGTGCCTGTGAATAGGCTGCAGGGGGACGGTGAAGACCAGCAACAGCTTTCAGGGCTGCCACCTTCCGTGTGGGACAAGGAGCCGGACGTGTGCCTTTCCAGAATCAGGCTCTGCCGAGGACGAGAGCCATGAGATGTTCCTCCTCTGGGCAAGCCCGGGTCCCTGATCCTGTTGTGCCTGTGAATAGGCTGCAGGGGGACGGTGAAGACCAGCAACAGCTTTCAGGGCTGCCACCTTCCGTGTGGGACAAGGAGCCGGACGTGTGCCTTTTCGGAAACAGGCTCTGCCGAGGACGAGAGACTAACCCTGACCCTAACCCTAACCCTAACCCCTAACCCTAACCCTAAGCCCATCCCTAACGACCCTAACCCTAACCCTAACCCTAAGCCCTTAACACTAACCCTAACCCTAAACCCTAACCCTAACCCTAACTGTAACCCTAACCCGGACCCTATCTCGTAACTCTAACCATAACCCTATCCCCTAACCCTAACCGTAACCCTAACCATCTAACCCTAAGACTCGCCCTAACACCTAACCCTAACCCTAATCCTAACCCCTAACCCTAACCCCTACCCTAACCCTAACCCTAATGTACCCTAACCTTAACCCTAACCCTAACCCCTAACCCTAACACTAACCTTAATGGCCCTAACCCTAACCCTAACCCTGACCCTAACCCTAACCCTAAGCCTAACCCTAACCCCCTAACCCTAACCCTAACCCTAAACCTAACCCTAACCCTAACCCTAAACCTAACCCCAACCCTAACCCTAACCCCTAACTGTAAACCTTTTCTGACAAGTTGCAGGATGTGTGCCGTTTCCGAAACAGGTTCTGCTGAGGACGAGAGCCATGAGATTTTCCTCCTCTGGGCAAGCCCGGGTCCCAGATCCTGTTGTGCCTGTGAATACGCTGCAGGGGGACGGTGAAGACCAGCAACATCTTTCAGGGCTGCCACCTTCCGTGTGGGACAAGGAGCCGGACGTGTGCCTTTCCGGAATCAGGCTCTGCCGAGGACGAGAGCCATGAGATGTTCCTCCTCTGGGCAAGCCCGGGTCCCAGATCCTGTTGTGCCTGTGAATAGGCTGCAGGGGGACGGTGAAGACCAGCAACATCTTTCCGGCCTACCACCTTCCGTGTCGGACAAGGAGCCGGACGTGTGACTTTTCAGAAGTAGGCTCTGCCGAGGACGAGAGCCATGATATGTTCCTCCTCTGGGCAAGCCCGGGTCCTGAATCCTGTTGTACCTGTGAATAGGCTGCAGGGGGACGGTGAAGACCAGCAACAGCTTTCAGGGCTGCCACCTTCCGTGTGGGACAAGGAGCCGGACGTGTGCCTTCTCGAAAAGAGGCCCTGCCGAGGACGAGAGCCATGAGATGTTCCTCCTCTGGGCAAGCCCGGGTCCCAGATCCTGTTGTGCCTGTGAATAGGCTGCAGGGGGACGGTGAAGACCAGCAACTTCTTTCAGGGCTGCCACCTTCCGTGTGGGACAAGGAGCCGGACGTGTGCCTTTTCGGGAAGAGGCTCTGCCGAGGACAAGAGCCATGATATGTTCCTCCTCTGGGCGTGCCCGGGTCCTGAATACTGTTGTGCCGTAGAATAGGCTGCAGGGGGACGGTGAAGACCAGCAACATCTTTCCGGCCTGCCACCTTTCGTGTGGGACAAGGAGCCGGACGTGTGACTTTTCAGAAATAGGCTCTGCCGAGGACGAGAGCCATGAGATGTTCCTCCTCTGGGCAAGCCCGGGTCCCAGATCCTGTCGTACCTGTGAATAGGCTGCAGGGGGATGGTGAAGACCAGCAACATCTTTCCGGCCTGCCACCTTCCGTGTGGGACAAGGAGCCGGACGTGTGCCTTTCCAGAATCAGACTCTGCCGAGGACGAGAGCCATGAGATGTTCCTCCTCTGGGCAAACCCGGGTCCCAGATCCTGTTGTGCCTGTGAATAGGCTGCAGGGGGACGGTGAAGACCAGCAACATCTTTCCGGCCTGCCACCTTCCGTGTCGGACAAGGAGCCGCACGTATGAATTTTCAAAAACAGGCCCTGCCGAGGACGAGAGCCATGATATGTTCCTCCTCTGGGCAAGCCCGGGTCCTGAATCCTGTTGTACCTGTGAATAGGCTGCAGGGGGACGGTGAAGACCAGCAACAGCTTTCAGGGCTGCCACCTTCCGTGTGGGACAAGGAGCCGGACGTGTGCCTTTTCGGAAAGAGGCCCTGCCGAGGACGAGAGCCATGAGATGTTCCTCCTCTGGGCAAGCCCGGGTCCCAGATCCTGTTGTGCCTGTGAATACGCTGCAGGGGGACGGTGAAGACCAGCAACAGCTTTCAGGGCTGCCACCTTCCGTGTGGGACAAGGAGCCGGACGTGTGCCTTTCCGGAATCAGGCTCTGCCGAGGACGAGAGCCATGAGATGTTCCTCCTCTGGGCAAGCCCTGGTCCCAGATCCTGTTGTGCCTTTGAATAGGCTGCAGGGGGACGGTGAAGACCAGCAACATCTTTCCGGCCTACCACCTTCCGTGTCGGACAAGGAGCCGGACGTGTGACTTTTCAGAAGTAGGCTCTGCCGAGGACGAGAGCCATGATATGTTCCTACTCTGGGTAAGCCCGGGTCCTGAATCCTGTTGTGCCTGTGAATAGGCTGCAGGGGGACGGTGAAGACCAGCAACAGCTTTCCGGCCTGCCACCTTCCGTGTGGGACAAGGAGCCGGACGTGTGCCTTTTCGGAAACAGGCCCTGCCGAGGACGAGAGACATGAGATGTTCCTCCTCTGGGCAAGCCCGGTTCCCTGATCCTGTCGTACCTGTGAATAGGCTGCAGGGGGACGGTGAAGACCAGCAACAGCTTTCAGGGCTGCCACCTTCCGTGTGGGACAAGGAGCCGGACGTGTGCCTTTTTGGAAACAGGCTCTGCCGAGGACGAGAGACTAACCCTGACCCTAACCCTAACCCTAACCCCTAACCCTAACCCTAAGCCCATCCCTAACGATCCTAACCCTAACCCTAACCCTAAGCCCTTAACACTAACCCTAACCCTAAACCCTAACCCTAACCCTAACTGTAACCCTAACCCGGACCCTATCTCGTAACTCTAACCATAACCCTATCCCCTAACCCTAACCGTAACCCTAACCACCTAACCCTAAGACTCGCCCTAACACCTAACCCTAACCCTAATCCTAACCCCTAACCCTAACCCCTACCCTAACCCTAACCCTAATGTACCCTAACCTTAAACCTAACCCTAACCCCTAACCCTAACACTAACCTTAATGGCCCTAACCCTAACCCTAACCCTGACCCTAACCCTAACCCTAAGCCTAACCCTAACCCCCTAACCCTAACCCTAACCCTAAACCTAACCCTAACCCTAACCCTAAACCTAACCCCAACCCTAACCCTAACCCCTAACTGTAAACCTTTTCTGACAAGTTGCAGGATGTGTGCCGTTTCCGAAACAGGTTCTGCTGAGGACGAGAGCCATGAGATTTTCCTCCTCTGGGCAAGCCCGGGTCCCAGATCCTGTTGTGCCTGTGAATACGCTGCAGGGGGACGGTGAAGACCAGCAACATCTTTCAGGCCTGCCACCTTCCGTGTGGGACAAGGAGCCGGACGTGTGCCTTTCCGGAATCAGGCTCTGCCGAGGACGAGAGCCATGAGATGTTCCTCCTCTGGGCAAGCCCGGGTCCCAGATCCTGTTGTGCCTGTGAATAGGCTGCAGGGGGACGGTGAAGACCAGCAACATCTTTCCGGCCTACCACCTTCCGTGTCGGACAAGGAGCCGGACGTGTGACTTTTCAGAAGTAGGCTCTGCCGAGGACGAGAGCCATGATATGTTCCTCCTCTGGGCAAGCCCGGGTCCTGAATCCTGTTGTACCTGTGAATAGGCTGCAGGGGGACGGTGAAGACCAGCAACAGCTTTCAGGGCTGCCACCTTCCGTGTGGGACAAGGAGCCGGACGTGTGCCTTCTCGAAAAGAGGCCCTGCCGAGGACGAGAGCCATGAGATGTTCCTCCTCTGGGCAAGCCCGGGTCCCAGATCCTGTTGTGCCTGTGAATAGGCTGCAGGGGGACGGTGAAGACCAGCAACTTCTTTCAGGGCTGCCACCTTCCGTGTGGGACAAGGAGCCGGACGTGTGCCTTTTCGGGAAGAGGCTCTGCCGAGGACAAGAGCCATGATATGTTCCTCCTCTGGGCGTGCCCGGGTCCTGAATACTGTTGTGCCGTAGAATAGGCTGCAGGGGGACGGTGAAGACCAGCAACATCTTTCCGGCCTGCCACCTTTCGTGTGGGACAAGGAGCCGGACGTGTGACTTTTCAGAAATAGGCTCTGCCGAGGACGAGAGCCATGAGATGTTCCTCCTCTGGGCAAGCCCGGGTCCTGAATCCTGTCGTACCTGTGAATAGGCTGCAGGGGGATGGTGAAGACCAGCAACATCTTTCCGGCCTGCCACCTTCCGTGTGGGACAAGGAGCCGGACGTGTGCCTTTCCAGAATCAGACTCTGCCGAGGACGAGAGCCATGAGATGTTCCTCCTCTGGGCAAACCCGGGTCCCAGATCCTGTTGTGCCTGTGAATAGGCTGCAGGGGGACGGTGAAGACCAGCAACATCTTTCCGGCCTGCCACCTTCCGTGTCGGACAAGGAGCCGCACGTATGAATTTTCAAAAACAGGCCCTGCCGAGGACGAGAGCCATGATATGTTCCTCCTCTGGGCAAGCCCGGGTCCTGAATCCTGTTGTACCTGTGAATAGGCTGCAGGGGGACGGTGAAGACCAGCAACAGCTTTCAGGGCTGCCACCTTCCGTGTGGGACAAGGAGCCGGACGTGTGCCTTTTCGGAAAGAGGCCCTGCCGAGGACGAGAGCCATGAGATGTTCCTCCTCTGGGCAAGCCCGGGTCCCAGATCCTGTTGTGCCTGTGAATAGGCTGCAGGGGGACGGTGAAGACCAGCAACAGCTTTCAGGGCTGCCACCTTCCGTGTGGGACAAGGAGCCGGACGTGTGCCTTTTCGGAATCAGGCTCTGCCGAGGACGAGAGCCATGAGATGTTCCTCCTCTGGGCAAGCCCTGGTCCCAGATCCTGTTGTGCCTCTGAATAGGCTGCAGGGGGACGGTGAAGACCAGCAACATCTTTCCGGCCTACCACCTTCCGTGTCGGACAAGGAGCCGGACGTGTGACTTTTCAGAAGTAGGCTCTGCCGAGGACGAGAGCCATGATATGTTCCTACTCTGGGTAAGCCCGGGTCCTGAATCCTGTTGTGCCTGTGAATAGGCTGCAGGGGGACGGTGAAGACCAGCAACAGCTTTCAGGGCTGCCACCTTCCGTGTGGGACAAGGAGCCGGACGTGTGCCTTTTTGGAAACAGGCTCTGCCGAGGACGAGAGACTAACCCTGACCCTAACCCTAACCCTAACCCCTAACCCTAACCCTAAGCCCATCCCTAACGACCCTAACACTAACCCTAACCCTAAGCCCTTAACACTAACCCTAACCCTAAACCCTAACCCTAACTCTAACTGTAACCCTAACCCGGACCCTATCTCGTAACTCTAACCATAACCCTATCCCCTAACCCTAACCGTAACCCTAACCACCTAACCCTAAGACTCGCCCTAACACCTAACCCTAACCCTAATCCTAACCCCTAACCCTAACCCCTACCCTAACCCTAACCCTAATGTACCCTAACCTTAACCCTAACCCTAACCCCTAACCCTAACACTAACCTTAATGGCCCTAACCCTAACCCTAACCCTGACCCTAACCCTAACCCTAAGCCTAACCCTAACCCCCTAACCCTAACCCTAACCCTAAACCTAACCCTAACCCTAACCCTAAACCTAACCCCAACCCTAACCCTAACCCCTAACTGTAAACCTTTTCTGACAAGTTGCAGGATGTGTGCCGTTTCCGAAACAGGTTCTGCTGAGGACGAGAGCCATGAGATTTTCCTCCTCTGGGCAAGCCCGGGTCCCAGATCCTGTTGTGCCTGTGAATACGCTGCAGGGGGACGGTGAAGACCAGCAACATCTTTCAGGGCTGCCACCTTCCGTGTGGGACAAGGAGCCGGACGTGTGCCTTTCCGGAATCAGGCTCTGCCGAGGACGAGAGCCATGAGATGTTCCTCCTCTGGGCAAGCCCGGGTCCCAGATCCTGTTGTGCCTGTGAATAAGCTGCAGGGGGACGGTGAAGACCAGCAACATCTTTCCGGCCTACCACCTTCCGTGTCGGACAAGGAGCCGGACGTGTGACTTTTCAGAAGTAGGCTCTGCCGAGGACGAGAGCCATGATATGTTCCTCCTCTGGGCAAGCCCGGGTCCTGAATCCTGTTGTACCTGTGAATACGCTGCAGGGGGACGGTGAAGACCAGCAACAGCTTTCAGGGCTGCCACCTTCCGTGTGGGACAAGGAGCCGGACGTGTGCCTTCTCGAAAAGAGGCCCTGCCGAGGACGAGAGCCATGAGATGTTCCTCCTCTGGGCAAGCCCGGGTCCCAGATCCTGTTGTGCCTGTGAATAGGCTGCAGGGGGACGGTGAAGACCAGCAACTTCTTTCAGGGCTGCCACCTTCCGTGTGGGACAAGGAGCCGGACGTGTGCCTTTTCGGGAAGAGGCTCTGCCGAGGACAAGAGCCATGATATGTTCCTCCTCTGGGCGTGCCCGGGTCCTGAATACTGTTGTGCCGTAGAATAGGCTGCAGGGGGACGGTGAAGACCAGCAACATCTTTCCGGCCTGCCACCTTCCGTGTGGGACAAGGAGCCGGACGTGTGCCTTTTCGGAAAGAGGCCCTGCCGAGGACGAGAGCCATGAGATGTTCCTCCTCTGGGCAAGCCCGGGTCCCAGATCCTGTTGTGCCTGTGAATAGGCTGCAGGGGGACGGTGAAGACCAGCAACATCTTTCAGGGCTGCCACCTTCCGTGTGGGACAAGGAGCCGGACGTGTGCCTTTCCGGAATCAGGCTCTGCCGAGGACGAGAGCCATGAGATGTTCCTCCTCTGGGCAAGCCCGGGTCCCAGATCCTGTTGTGCCTGTGAATAAGCTGCAGGGGGACGGTGAAGACCAGCAACATCTTTCCGGCCTACCACCTTCCGTGTCGGACAAGGAGCCGGACGTGTGACTTTTCAGAAGTAGGCTCTGCCGAGGACGAGAGCCATGATATGTTCCTACTCTGGGTAAGCCCGGGTCCTGAATCCTGTTGTGCCTGTGAATAGGCTGCAGGGGGACGGTGAAGACCAGCAACAGCTTTCCGGCCTGCCACCTTCCGTGTGGGACAAGGAGCCGGACGTGTGCCTTTTCGGAAACAGGCCCTGCCGAGGACGAGAGATATGAGATGTTCCTCCTCTGGGCAAGCCCGGGTCCCTGATCCTGTTGTTCCTGTGAATAGGCTGCAGGGGGACGGTGAAGACCAGCAACAGCTTTCAGGGCTGCCACCTTCCGTGTGGGACAAGGAGCCGGACGTGTGCCTTTTTGGAAACAGGCTCTGCCGAGGACGAGAGACTAACCCTGACCCTAACCATAACCCTAACCCCTAACCCTAACCCTAAGCCCATCCCTAACGACCCTAACCCTAACCCTAACCCTAAGCCCTTAACACTAACCCTAACCCTAAACCCTAACCCTAACCCTAACTGTAACCCTAACCCGGACCCTATCTCGTAACTCTAACCCTAACCCTAACCCCTAACCCTAACCGTAACCCTAACCACCTAACCCTAAGACTCGCCCTAACACCTAACCCTAACCCTAATCCTAACCCCTAACCCTAACCCCTACCCTAACCCTAACCCTAATGTACCCTAACCCTAACCCTAACCCTAACCCCTAACCCTAACACTAACCCTAATGGCCCTAACCCTAACCCTAACCCTGACCCTAACCCTAACCCTAAGCCTAACCCTAACCCCCTAACCCTAACCCTAACCCTAAACCTAACCCTAACCCTAACCCTAAACCTATCCCCAACCCTAACCCTAACCCCTAACTGTAAACCTTTTCTGACAAGTTGCAGGATGTGTGCCGTTTCCGAAACAGGTTCTGCTGAGGACGAGAGCCATGAGATTTTCCTCCTCTGGGCAAGCCCGGGTCCCAGATCCTGTTGTGCCTGTGAATACGCTGCAGGGGGACGGTGAAGACCAGCAACATCTTTCAGGGCTGCCACCTTCCGTGTGGGACAAGGAGCCGGACGTGTGCCTTTCCGGAATCAGGCTCTGCCGAGGACGAGAGCCATGAGATGTTCCTCCTCTGGGCAAGCCCGTATCCCAGATCCTGTTGTGCCTGTGAATAGGCTGCAGGGGGACGGTGAAGACCAGCAACATCTTTCCAGCCTGCCACCTTCCGTGTGGGACAAGGAGCCGGACGTGTGCCTTCTCGAAAAGAGGCCCTGCCGAGGACGAGAGCCATGAGATGTTCCTCCTCTGGGCAAGCCCGGGTCCCAGATCCTGTTGTGCCTGTGAATAGGCTGCAGGGGGACGGTGAAGACCAGCAACTTCTTTCAGGGCTGCCACCTTCCGTGTGGGACAAGGAGCCGGACGTGTGCCTTTGCGGGAAGAGGCTCTGCCGAGGACAAGAGCCATGATATGTTCCTCCTCTGGGCGTGCCCGGGTCCTGAATACTGTTGTGCCTTTGAATAGGATGCAGGGGGACGGTGAAGACCAGCAACATCTTTCCGGCCTGCCACCTTTCGTGTGGGACAAGGAGCCGGACGTGTGACTTTTCGGGAAGAGGCTCTGCCGAGGACGAGAGCCATGAGATGTTCCTCCTCTGGGCAAGCCCGGGTCCTGAATCCTGTTGTACCTGTGAATAGGATGCAGGGGGACGGTGAAGACCAGCAACAGCTTTCAGGGCTGCCACCTTCCGTGTGGGACAAGGAGCCGGACGTGTGCCTTTTCGGAAAGAGGCCCTGCCGAGGACGAGAGCCATGAGATGTTCCTCCTCTGGGCAAGCCCGGGTCCCAGATCCTGTTGTGCCTGTGAATAGGCTGCAGGGGGACGGTGAAGACCAGCAACAGATTTCAGGGCTGCCACCTTCCGTGTGGGACAAGGAGCCGGACGTGTGCCTTTCCGGAATCAGGCTCTGCCGAGGACGAGAGCCATGAGATGTTCCTCCTCTGGGCAAGCCCGGGTCCCAGATCCTGTTGTGCCTGTGAATAGGCTGCAGGGGGACGGTGAAGGCCAGCAACATCTTTCCGGCCTACCACCTTCCGTGTCGGACAAGGAGCCGGACGTGTGACTTTTCAGAAGTAGGCTCTGCCGAGGACGAGAGCCATGAGATGTTCCTCCTCTGGGCAAGCCCCGGTCCCAGATCCTGTTGTGCCTGTGAGTAGGCTGCAGGGGGACGGTGAAGACCAGCAACATCTTTCCGGCCTGCCACCTTCCGTGTGGGACAAGGAGCCGGACGTGTGCCTTTCCAGAATCAGACTCTGCCGAGGACGAGAGCCATGAGATGTTCCTCCTCTGGGCAAGTTCGGGTCCTGAATCCTGTTGTACCTGTGAATAGGCTGCAGGGGGACGGTGAATACCAGCAACAGCTTTCAGGGCTGCCACCTTCCATGTGGGACAAGGAGCCGGACGTGTGCCTTTTCGAAAAGAGGCCCTGCCGAGGACGAGAGCCATGAGATGTTCCTCCTCTGGGCAAGCCGGGGTCCCTGATCCTGTTGTGCCTGTGAATAGGCTGCAGGGGGACGGTGAAGACCAGCAACAGCTTTCAGGGCTGCCACCTTCCGTGTGGGACAAGGAGCCGGACGTGTGCCTTTTTGGAAACAGGATCTGCCGAGGACGAGAGACTAACCCTGACCCTAACCCTAACCCTAACCCCTAACCCTAACCCTAAGCCCATCCCTAACGACCCTAACCCTAACCCTAACCCTAAGCCCTTAACACTAACCCTAACCCTAAACCCTAACCCTAACCCTAACTGTAACCCTAACCCGGACCCTATCTCGTAACTCTAACCCTAACCCTAACCCCTAACCCTAACCGTAACCCTAACCACCTAACCCTAACACTCGCCCTAACACCTAACCCTAACCCTAATCCTAACCCCTAACCCTAACCCCTACCCTAACCCTAACCCTAATTTACCCTAACCCTAACCCTAACCCTAACCCCTAACCCTAACACTAACCCTAATGGCCCTAACCCTAACCCTAACCCTGACCCTAACCCTAACCCTAAGTCTAACCCTAACCCCCTAACCCTAACCCTAACCCTAAACCTAACCCTAACCCTAACCCTAAACCTAACCCTAACCCTAACCCTAACCCCTAACTGTAATCCTTTTCTGACAAGTTGCAGGATGTGTGCCGTTTCCGAAACAGGTTCTGCTGAGGACGAGAGCCATGAGATTTTCCTCCTCTGGGCAAGCCCGGGTCCCAGATCCTGTTGTGCCTGTGAATACGCTGCAGGGGGACGGTGAAGACCAGCAACATCTTTCAGGGCTGCCACCTTCCGTGTGGGACAAGGAGCCGGACGTGTGCCTTTCCGGAATCAGGCTCTGCCGAGGACGAGAGCCATGAGATGTTCCTCCTCTGGGCAAGCCCGGGTCCCAGATCCTGTTGTGCCTGTGAATAGGCTGCAGGGGGACGGTGAAGACCAGCAACATCTTTCCGGCCTACCACCTTCCGTGTCGGACAAGGAGCCGGACGTGTGACTTTTCAGAAGTAGGCTCTGCCGAGGACGAGAGCCATGATATGTTCCTCCTCTGGGCAACCCCGGGTCCTGAATCCTGTTCTACCTGTGAATAGGCTGCAGGGGGACGGTGAAGACCAGCAACAGCTTTCAGGGCTGCCACCTTCCGTGTGGGACAAGGAGCCGGACGTGTGCCTTCTCGAAAAGAGGCCCTGCCGAGGACGAGAGCCATGAGATGTTCCTCCTCTGGGCAAGCCCTGGTCCCAGATCCTGTTGTGCCTGTGAATAGGCTGCAGGGGGACGGTGAAGACCAGCAACTTCTTTCAGGGCTGCCACCTTCCGTGTGGGACAAGGAGCCGGACGTGTGCCTTTTCGGGAAGAGGCTCTGCCGAGGACAAGAGCCATGATATGTTCCTCCTCTGGGCGTGCCCGGGTCCTGAATACTGTTGTGCCGTAGAATAGGCTGCAGGGGGACGGTGAAGACCAGCAACATCTTTCCGGCCTGCCACCTTTCGTGTGGGACAAGGAGCCGGACGTGTGACTTTTCAGAAATAGGCTCTGCCGAGGACGAGAGCCATGAGATGTTCCTCCTCTGGGCAAGCCCGGGTCCCAGATCCTGTCGTACCTGTGAATAGGCTGCAGGGGGACGGTGAAGACCAGCAACATCTTTCCGGCCTGCCACCTTCCGTGTGGGACAAGGAGCCGGACGTGTGCCTTTTCGGAAACAGGCCCTGCCGAGGATGAGAGCCCTGAGATGTTCCTCCTCTGGGCAAGCCCGGGTCCCAGATCCTGTTGTGCCTGTGAATAGGCTGCAGGGGGACGGTGATGACCAGCAACAGCTTTCAGGGCTGCCACCTTCCGTGTGGGACAAGGAGCCGGACTTGTGCCTTTCCGGAATCAGGCTCTGCCGAGGACGAGAGACATGAGATGTTCCTCCTCTGGGCAAGCCCGGGTCCCAGATCCTGTTGTGCCTGTGAATAGGCTGCAGGGGGACGGTGAAGACCAGCAACAGCTTTCAGGGCTGCCACCTTCCGTGTGGGACAAGGAGCCGGACGTGTGCCTTTTCGGAAACAGGCTCTGCCGAGGACGAGAGACTAACCCTGACCCTAACCATAACCCTAACCCTTAACCCTAACCCTAAGCCCATCCCTAACGATCCTCACCCTAACCCTAACCCTAAGCCCTTAAAACTAACCCTAACCCTAAACCCTAACCCTAACCCTAACTGTAACCCTAACCCGCACCCTATCTCCTAACTCTAACCCTAACACCTAACCATAACCGTAACCCTAACCACCTAACCCTAACACTCACCCTAACACCTAACCCTAACCCTAATCCTAACCTCTAACCCTAACCCCTAACCCTAACCCTAACCCTAATGGACCCTAACCCTAACCCTAACCCTAACCCCTAACCCTAACCCTAACCCTAACCCTAAGCCTAACCCTAACCCCCTAACCCTAACCCTAACCCTAACCCCTAACCCTAACCCTAACCCTAAACCTAACCCCAACCCTAGCCCTAACCCTAACCCTAACCCCTAACTGTAAACCTTTTCTGACAAGTTGCAGGATGTGTGCCGTTTCCGAAACAGGTTCTGCTGAGGACGAGAGCCATGAGATTTTCCTCCTCTGGGCAAGCCCGGGTCCCAGATCCTGTTGTGCCTGTGAATAGGCTGCAGGGGGACGGTGAAGACCAGCAACATCTTTCCAGCCTGCCACCTTCCTTGTGGGACACGGAGCCGGACGTGTGCCTTTCCAGAATCAGGCACTGCCGAGGACGAGAGCCATGAGATGTTCCTCCTCTGGGCAAGCCCCGGTCCCAGATCCTGTTGTGCCTGTGAATAGGCTGCAGGGGGACGGTGAAGACCAGCAACATCCTTCAGGGGTGCCACCTTCCGTGTGGGACAAGGAGCCGGACGTGTGCCTTTTCGGAAATAGGCTCTGCCGAGGACGAGAGCCATGAGATGTTCCTCCTCTGGGCAAGCCCGGGTCCCAGATCCTGTTGTGCCTGAGAATAGGCTGCAGGGGGACGGTGAAGACCAGCAACAGCTTTCAGGGCTGCCACCTTCCGTGTGGGACAAGGAGCCGGACGTGTGCCTTTTCGGAATCGGGCTCTGCCGAGGAAGAGAGCCATGAGATGTTCCTCCTCTGGGCATGCCCGGGTCCTGAATCCTGTTGTGCCTGTGAATAGGCTGCAGGGGGACGGTGAAGACCAGCAACAGCTTTCAGGGCTGCCACCTTCCGTGTGGGACAAGGAGCCGGACGTGTGCCTTCTCGGAAACAGGCTCTGCCGAGGACAAGAGCCATGAGATGTTCCTCCTCTGGGCAAGCCCGGGTCCCAGATCCTGTTGTGCCTGTGAATAGGCTGCAGGGGGACGGTGAAGACCAGCAACATCCTTCAGGGGTGCCACCTTCCGTGTGGGACAAGGAGCCGGACGTGTGCCTTTTCGGAAACAGGCCCTGTCGAGGACGAGAGCCATGAGATGTTCCTCCTCTGGGCAAGCCCGGGTCCCAGATCCTGTTGTGCCTGTGAATAGGCTGCAGGGGGACGGTGAAGACCAGCAACATCTTTCAGGGCTGCCACCTTCCTTGTGGGACAAGGAGCCGGACGTGTGCCTTTTCGGAATCGGGCTCTGCCGAGGACGAGAGCCATGAGATGTTCCTCCTCTGGGCATGCCCGGGTCCTGAATCCTGTTGTGCCTGTGAATAGGCTGCTGGGGGACGGTGAAGACCAGCAACAGCTTTCAGGGCTGCCACCTTCCGTGTGGGACAAGGAGCCGGACGTGTGCCTTTTCGGAATCAGGCTCTGCCGAGGACGAAAGCCATGAGATGTTCCTCCTCTGGGCAAGCCCGGGTCCCAGATCCTGTTGTGCCTGTGAATAGGCTGCAGGGGGACGGTGAAGACCAGCAACAGCTTTCAGGGCTGCCACCTTCCGTGTGGGACAAGGAGCCGGACGTGTGACTTTTCAGAAGTAGGCTCTGCCGAGGACGAGAGCCATGATATGTTCCTACTCTGTGTAAGCCCGGGTGCTGAATCCTGTTGTACCTGTGAATAGGCTGCAGGGGGACGGTGAAGACCAGCAACATCTTTCCAGCCTGCCACCTTCCGTGTGGGACAAGGAGACAGACGTGTGCCTTTCCGGAATCAGGCTCTGCCGAGGACGAGAGACATGAGATGTTCCTCCTCTGGGCAAGCCCGGGTCCCAGATCCTGTTGTGCCTGTGAATAGGCTGCAGGGGGACGGTGAAGACCAGCAACATCTTTCCAGCCTGCCACCTTCCGTGTGGGACAAGGAGCCGGACGTGTGCCTTTCCAGAATCAGTCTCTGCCGAGGACGAGAGCCATGAGATGTTCCTCCTCTGGGCAAGCCCGGGTCCCAGATCCTGTTGTGCCTGTGAATAGGCTGCAGGGGGACGGTGAAGACCAGCAACATCTTTCCGGCCTACCACCTTCCGTGTCGGACAAGGAGCCGGACGTGTGACTTTTCAGAAGTAGGCTCTGCCGAGGACGAGAGCCATGAGATGTTCCTCCTCTGGGCAAGCCCCGGTCCCAGATCCTGTTGTGACTGTGAGTAGGCTGCAGGGGGACGGTGAAGACCAGCAACATCTTTCCGGCCTGCCACCTTCCGTGTGGGACAAGGAGCCGGACATTTGCCTTTCCAGAATCAGACTCTGCCGAGGACGAGAGCCATGAGATGTACCTCCTCTGGGCAAGCTCGGGTCCTGAATCCTGTTGTACTTGTGAATAAGCTGCAGGGGGACGGTGAAGACCAGCAACAGCTTTCAGGGCTGCCACCTTCCGTGTGGGACAAGGAGCCGGACGTGTGCCTTTTCGGAAACAGGCTCTGCCGAGGACGAGAGACTAACCCTGACCCTCACCCTAACCCTAACCCTTAACCCTAACCCTAAGCCCATCCCTAACGACCCTCACCCTAACCCTAACCCTAAGCCCTTAAAACTAACCCTAACCCTAAACCCTAACCCTAACCCTAACTGTAACCCTAACCCGGACCCTATCTCCTAACTCTAACCCTAACACCTAACCCTAACCGTAACCCTAACCACCTAACCCTAACACTCAACCTAACACCTAACCCTAACCCTAATCCTAACCTCTAACCCTAACCCCTAACCCTAACCCTAACCCTAATGGACCCTAACCCTAACCCTAACCCCTAACCCTAACCCTAACCCTAACCCTAACCCTAATGGCCCTAACCCTAACCCTAACCCTGACCCTAACCCTAACCCTAAGCCTAACCCTAACCCCCTAACCCTAACCCTAACCCTAACCCCTAACCCTAACCCTAACCCTAACCCTAACCCCAATCCTAGCCTTAACCCTAACCCTAACCCCTAACTGTAAACCTTTTCTGACAAGTTGCAGGATGTGTGCCGTTTCCGAAACAGGTTCTGCTGAGGACGAGAGCCATGAGATTTTCCTCCTCTGGGCAAGCCCGTATCCCAGATCCTGTTGTGCCTGTGAATAGGCTGCAGGGGGACGGTGAAGACCAGCAACATCTTTCCAGCCTGCCACCTTCCGTGTGGGACAAGGAGCCGGACGTGTGCCTTTCCGGAATCAGGCTCTGCCGAGGACGAGAGACATGAGATGTTCCTCCTCTGGGCAAGCCCGGGTCCCAGATCCTGTTGTGCCTGTGAATAGGCTGCAGGGGGACGGTGAAGACCAGCAACATCTTTCCAGCCTGCCACCTTCCGTGTGGGACAAGGAGCCGGACGTGTGCCTTCTCGAAAAGAGGCCCTGCCGAGGACGAGAGCCATGAGATGTTCCTCCTCTGGGCAAGCCCGGGTCCCAGATCCTGTTGTGCCTGTGAATAGGCTGCAGGGGGACGGTGAAGACCAGCAACTTCTTTCAGGGCTGCCACCTTCCGTGTGGGACAAGGAGCCGGACGTGTGCCTTTTCGGGAAGAGGCTCTGCCGAGGACAAGAGCCATGATATGTTCCTCCTCTGGGCGTGCCCGGGTCCTGAATACTGTTGTGCCTTTGAATAGGCTGCAGGGGGACGGTGAAGACCAGCAACATCTTTCCGGCCTGCCACCTTTCGTGTGGGACAAGGAGCCGGACGTGTGACTTTTCGGGAAGAGGCTCTGCCGAGGACGAGAGCCATGAGATGTTCCTCCTCTGGGCAAGCCCGGGTCCTGAATCCTGTTGTACCTGTGAATAGGATGCAGGGGGACGGTGAAGACCAGCAACAGCTTTCAGGGCTGCCACCTTCCGTGTGGGACAAGGAGCCGGACGTGTGCCTTTTCGGAAAGAGGCCCTGCCGAGGACGAGAGCCATGAGATGTTCCTCCTCTGGGCAAGCCCGGGTCCCAGATCCTGTTGTGCCTGTGAATAGGCTGCAGGGGGACGGTGAAGACCAGCAACAGATTTCAGGGCTGCCACCTTCCGTGTGGGACAAGGAGCCGGACGTGTGCCTTTCCGGAATCAGGCTCTGCCGAGGACGAGAGCCATGAGATGTTCCTCCTCTGGGCAAGCCCGGGTCCCAGATCCTGTTGTGCCTGTGAATAGGCTGCAGGGGGACGGTGAAGACCAGCAACATCTTTCCGGCCTACCACCTTCCGTGTCGGACAAGGAGCCGGACGTGTGACTTTTCAGAAGTAGGCTCTGCCGAGGACGAGAGCCATGAGATGTTCCTCCTCTGGGCAAGCCCCGGTCCCAGATCCTGTTGTGCCTGTGAGTAGGCTGCAGGGGGACGGTGAAGACCAGCAACATCTTTCCGGCCTGCCACCTTCCGTGTGGGACAAGGAGCCGGACGTGTGCCTTTCCAGAATCAGACTCTGCCGAGGACGAGAGCCATGAGATGTTCCTCATCTGGGCAAGCTCGGGTCCTGAATCCTGTTGTACCTGTGAATAGGCTGCAGGGGGACGGTGAAGACCAGCAACAGCTTTCAGGGCTGCCACCTTCCGTGTGGGACAAGGAGCCGGACGTGTGCCTTTTCGAAAAGAGGCCCTGCCGAGGACGAGAGCCATGAGATTTTCCTCCTCTGGGCAAGCCGGGGTCCCTGATCCTGTTGTGCCTGTGAATAGGCTGCAGGGGGACGGTGAAGACCAGCAACAGCTTTCAGGGCTGCCACCTTCCGTGTGGGACAAGAAGCCGGACGTGTGCCTTTTTGGAAACAGGATCTGCCGAGGACGAGAGACTAACCCTGACCCTAACCCTAACCCTAACCCCTAACCCTAACCCTAAGCCCATCCCTAACGACCCTAACCCTAACCCTAACCCTAAGCCCTTAACACTAACCCTAACCCTAAACCCTAACCCTAACCCTAACTGTAACACTAACCCGGACCCTATCTCGTAACTCTAACCCTAACCCTAACCCCTAACCCTAACCGTAACCCTAACCACCTAACCCTAACACTCGCCCTAACACCTAACCCTAACCCTAATCCTAACCCCTAACCCTAACCCCTACCCTAACCCTAACCCTAATTTACCCTAACCCTAACCCTAACCCTAACCCCTAACCCTAACACTAACCCTAATGGCCCTAACCCTAACCCTAACCCTGACCCTAACCCTAACCCTAAGTCTAACCCTAACCCCCTAACCCTAACCCTAACCCTAAACCTAACCCTAACCCTAACCCTAAACCTAACCCCAACCCTAACCCTAACCCCTAACTGTAATCCTTTTCTGACAAGTTGCAGGATGTGTGCCGTTTCCGAAACAGGTTCTGCTGAGGACGAGAGCCATGAGATTTTCCTCCTCTGGGCAAGCCCGGGTCCCAGATCCTGTTGTGCCTGTGAATAGGCTGCAGGGGGACGGTGAAGACCAGCAACATCTTTCAGGGCTGCCACCTTCCGTGTGGGACAAGGAGCCGGACGTGTGCCTTTCCGGAATCAGGCTCTGCCGAGGACGAGAGCCATGAGATGTTCCTCCTCTGGGCAAGCCCGGGTCCCAGATCCTGTTGTGCCTGTGAATAGGCTGCAGGGGGACGGTGAAGACCAGCAACATCTTTCCGGCCTACCACCTTCCGTGTCGGACAAGGAGCCGGACGTGTGACTTTTCAGAAGTAGGCTCTGCCGAGGACGAGAGCCATGATATGTTCCTCCTCTGGGCAAGCCCGGGTCCTGAATCCTGTTGTACCTGTGAATAGGCTGCAGGGGGACGGTGAAGACCAGCAACAGCTTTCAGGGCTGCCACCTTCCGTGTGGGACAAGGAGCCGGACGTGTGCCTTCTCGAAAAGAGGCCCTGCCGAGGACGAGAGCCATGAGATGTTCCTCCTCTGGGCAAGCCCGGGTCCCAGATCCTGTTGTGCCTGTGAATAGGCTGCAGGGGGACGGTGAAGTCCAGCAACTTCTTTCAGGGCTGCCACCTTCCGTGTGGGACAAGGAGCCGGACGTGTGCCTTTTCGGGAAGAGGCTCTGCCGAGGACAAGAGCCATGATATGTTCCTCCTCTGGGCGTGCCCGGGTCCTGAATACTGTTGTGCCGTAGAATAGGCTGCAGGGGGACGGTGAAGACCAGCAACATCTTTCCGGCCTGCCACCTTTCGTGTGGGACAAGGAGCCGGACGTGTGACTTTTCAGAAATAGGCTCTGCCGAGGACGAGAGCCATGAGATGTTCCTCCTCTGGGCAAGCCCGGGTCCCAGATCCTGTCGTACCTGTGAATAGGCTGCAGGGGGACGGTGAAGACCAGCAACATCTTTCCGGCCTGCAACCTTCCGTGTGGGACAAGGAGCCGGACGTGTGCCTTTTCGGAAACAGGCCCTGCCGAGGATGAGAGCCCTGAGATGTTCCTCCTCTGGGCAAGCCCGGGTCCCAGATCCTGTTGTGCCTGTGAATAGGCTGCAGGGGGACGGTGATGACCAGCAACAGCTTTCAGGGCTGCCACCTTCCGTGTGGGACAAGGAGCCGGACTTGTGCCTTTCCGGAATCAGGCTCTGCCGAGGACGAGAGACATGAGATGTTCCTCCTCTGGGCAAACCCGGGTCCCAGATCCTGTTGTGCCTGTGAATAGGCTGCAGGGGGACGGTGAAGACCAGCAACAGCTTTCAGGGCTGCCACCTTCCGTGTGGGACAAGGAGCCGGACGTGTGCCTTTTCGGAAACAGGCTCTGCCGAGGACGAGAGACTAACCCTGACCCTAACCATAACCCTAACCCTTAACCCTAACCCTAAGCCCATCCCTAACGATCCTCACCCTAACCCTAACCCTAAGCCCTTAAAACTAACCCTAACCCTAAACCCTAACCCTAACCCTAACTGTAACCCTAACCCGCACCCTATCTCCTAACTCTAACCCTAACACCTAACCATAACCGTAACCCTAACCACCTAACCCTAACACTCACCCTAACACCTAACCCTAACCCTAATCCTAACCTCTAACCCTAACCCCTAACCCTAACCCTAACCCTAATGGACCCTAACCCTAACCCTAACCCTAACCCCTAACCCTAACCCTAACCCTAACCCTAACCCTAATGGCCCTAACCCTAACCCTAACCCTGACCCTAACCCTAACCCTAAGCCTAACCCTAACCCCCTAACCCTAACCCTAACCCCTAACCCTAACCCTAACCCTAAACCTAACCCCAACCCTAGCCCTAACCCTAACCCTAACCCCTAACTGTAAACCTTTTCTGACAAGTTGCAGGATGTGTGCCGTTTCCGAAACAGGTTCTGCTGAGGACGAGAGCCATGAGATTTTCCTCCTCTGGGCAAGCCCGTATCCCAGATCCTGTTGTGCCTGTGAATAGGCTGCAGGGGGACGGTGAAGACCAGCAACATCTTTCAGGGCTGCCACCTTCCGTGTGGGACAAGGAGCCGGACGTGTGCCTTTCCGGAATCAGGCTCTGCCGAGGACGAGAGCCATGAGATGTTCCTCCTCTGGGCAAGCCCGGGTCCCAGATCCTGTTGTGCCTGTGAATAGGCTGCAGGGGGACGGTGAAGACCAGCAACATCTTTCCAGCCTGCCACCTTCCTTGTGGGACACGGAGCCGGACGTGTGCCTTTCCAGAATCAGGCACTGCCGAGGACGAGAGCCATGAGATGTTCCTCCTCTGGGCAAGCCCCGGTCCCAGATCCTGTTGTGCCTGTGAATAGGCTGCAGGGGGACGGTGAAGACCAGCAACATCCTTCAGGGGTGCCACCTTCCGTGTGGGACAAGGAGCTGGACGTGTGCCTTTTCGGAAATAGGCTCTGCCGAGGACGAGAGCCATGAGATGTTCCTCCTCTGGGCAAGCCCGGGTCCCAGATCCTGTTGTGCCTGAGAATAGGCTGCAGGGGGACGGTGAAGACCAGCAACAGCTTTCAGGGCTGCCACCTTCCGTGTGGGACAAGGAGCCGGACGTGTGCCTTTTCGGAATCGGGCTCTGCCGAGGAAGAGAGCCATGAGATGTTCCTCCTCTGGGCATGCCCGGGTCCTGAATCCTGTTGTGCCTGTGAATAGGCTGCAGGGGGACGGTGAAGACCAGCAACAGCTTTCA
This sequence comes from Astur gentilis, assembly GCF_929443795.1. NCBI lineage: Eukaryota > Metazoa > Chordata > Aves > Accipitriformes > Accipitridae > Astur > Astur gentilis. The sequence continues at coordinate 2,184,386 of NW_026060894.1, read as the reverse complement.
GGGCTGCCACCTTCCGTGTGGGACAAGGAGCCGGACGTGTGCCTTCTCGGAAACAGGCTCTGCCGAGGACGAGAGCCATGAGATGTTCCTCCTCTGGGCAAGCCCGGGTCCCAGATCCTGTTGTGCCTGTGAATAGGCTGCAGGGGGACGGTGAAGACCAGCAACATCCTTCAGGGGTGCCACCTTCCGTGTGGGACAAGGAGCCGGACGTGTGCCTTTTCGGAAACAGGCCCTGTCGAGGACGAGAGCCATGAGATGTTCCTCCTCTGGGCAAGCCCGGGTCCCAGATCCTGTTGTGCCTGTGAATAGGCTGCAGGGGGACGGTGAAGACCAGCAACATCTTTCAGGGCTGCCACCTTCCTTGTGGGACAAGGAGCCGGACGTGTGCCTTTTCGGAATCGGGCTCTGCCGAGGACGAGAGCCATGAGATGTTCCTCCTCTGGGCATGCCCGGGTCCTGAATCCTGTTGTGCCTGTGAATAGGCTGCAGGGGGACGGTGAAGACCAGCAACAGCTTTCAGGGCTGCCACCTTCCGTGTGGGACAAGGAGCCGGACGTGTGCCTTTCCGGAATCAGGCTCTGCCGAGGACGAGAGCCATGAGATGTTCCTCCTCTGGGCAAGCCCGGGTCCCAGATCCTGTTGTGCCTGTGAATAGGCTGCAGGGGGACGGTGAAGACCAGCAACAGCTTTCAGGGCTGCCACCTTCCGTGTGGGACAAGGAGCCGGACGTGTGACTTTTCAGAAGTAGGCTCTGCCGAGGACGAGAGCCATGATATGTTCCTACTCTGTGTAAGCCCGGGTGCTGAATCCTGTTGTACCTGTGAATAGGCTGCAGGGGGACGGTGAAGACCAGCAACATCTTTCCAGCCTGCCACCTTCCGTGTGGGACAAGGAGACAGACGTGTGCCTTTCCGGAATCAGGCTCTGCCGAGGACGAGAGACATGAGATGTTCCTCCTCTGGGCAAGCCCGGGTCCCAGATCCTGTTGTGCCTGTGAATAGGCTGCAGGGGGACGGTGAAGACCAGCAACATCTTTCCAGCTGCCACCTTCCGTGTGGGACAAGGAGCCGGACGTGTGCCTTTCCAGAATCAGACTCTGCCGAGGACGAGAGCCATGAGATGTTCCTCCTCTGGGCAAGCCCGGGTCCCAGATCCTGTTGTGCCTGTGAATAGGCTGCAGGGGGACGGTGAAGACCAGCAACATCTTTCCGGCCTACCACCTTCCGTGTCGGACAAGGAGCCGGACGTGTGACTTTTCAGAAGTAGGCTCTGCCGAGGACGAGAGCCATGAGATGTTCCTCCTCTGGGCAAGCCCCGGTCCCAGATCCTGTTGTGACTGTGAGTAGGCTGCAGGGGGACGGTGAAGACCAGCAACATCTTTCCGGCCTGCCACCTTCCGTGTGGGACAAGGAGCCGGACATTTGCCTTTCCAGAATCAGACTCTGCCGAGGACGAGAGCCATGAGATGTACCTCCTCTGGGCAAGCTCGGGTCCTGAATCCTGTTGTACCTGTGAATAGGCTGCAGGGGGACGGTGAAGACCAGCAACAGCTTTCAGGGCTGCCACCTTCCGTGTGGGACAAGGAGCCGGACGTGTGCCTTTCCGGAATCAGGCTCTGCCGAGGACGAGAGCCATGAGATGTTCCTCCTCTGGGCAAACCCGGGTCCCAGATCCTGTTGTACTTGTGAATAAGCTGCAGGGGGACGGTGAAGACCAGCAACAGCTTTCCGGCCTGCCACCTTCCGTGTGGGACAAGGAGCCGGACGTGTGCCTTTTCGGAAACAGGCTGTGCCGAGGACGAGAGACTAACCCTGACCCTCACCCTAACCCTAACCCTTAACCCTAACCCTAAGCCCATCCCTAACGACCCTCACCCTAACCCTAACCCTAAGCCCTTAAAACTAACCCTAAACCTAAACCCTAAACCTAACCCTAACTGTAACCCTAACCCGGACCCTATCTCCTAACTCTAACCCTAACACCTAACCCTAACCGTAACCCTAACCACCTAACCCTAACACTCAACCTAACACCTAACCCTAACCCTAATCCTAACCTCTAACCCTAACCCCTAACCCTAACCCTAACCCTAATGGACCCTAACCCTAACCCTAACCCCTAACCCTAACCCTAACCCTAACCCTAACCCTAATGGCCCTAACCCTAACCCTAACCCTGACCCTAACCCTAACCCTAAGCCTAACCCTAACCCCCTAACCCTAACCCTAACCCTAACCCCTAACCCTAACCCTAACCCTAACCCTAACCCCAATCCTAGCCTTAACCCTAACCCTAACCCCTAACTGTAAACCTTTTCTGACAAGTTGCAGGATGTGTGCCGTTTCCGAAACAGGTTCTGCTGAGGACGAGAGCCATGAGATTTTCCTCCTCTGGGCAAGCCCGTATCCCAGATCCTGTTGTGCCTGTGAATAGGCTGCAGGGGGACGGTGAAGACCAGCAACATCTTTCCAGCCTGCCACCTTCCTTGTGGGACACGGAGCCGGACGTGTGCCTTTCCAGAATCAGGCTCTGCCGAGGACGAGAGCCATGAGATGTTCCTCCTCTGGGCAAGCCCGGGTCCCAGATCCTGTTGTGCCTGTGAATAGGCTGCAGGGGGACGGTGAAGACCAGCAACATCCTTCAGGGGTGCCAACTTCCGTGTGGGACAAGGAGCCGGACGTGTGCCTTTTCGGAAACAGGCCCTGCCGAGGACGAGAGCCATGAGATGTTCCTCCTCTGGGCAAGCCCGGGTCCCAGATCCTGTTGTGCCTGTGAATAGGCTGCAGGGGGACGGTGAAGACCAGCAACAGCTTTCAGGGCTGCCACCTTCCGTGTGGGACAAGGAGCCGGACGTGTGCCTTTTCGGAATCGGGCTCTGCCGAGGAAGAGAGCCATGAGATGTTCCTCCTCTGGGCATGCCCGGGTCCTGAATCCTGTTGTGCCTGTGAATAGGCTGCAGGGGGACGGTGAAGACCAGAAACACCTTTCAGGGCTGCCACCTTCCGTGTGGGACAAGGAGCCGGACGTGTGCCTTCTCGGAAACAGGCTCTGCCGAGGACGAGAGCCATGAGATGTTCCTCCTCTGGGCAAGCCCGGGTCCCAGATCCTGTAGTGCCTGTGAATAGGCTGCAGGGGGACGGTGAAGACCAGCAACATCCTTCAGGGGTGCCACCTTCCGTGTGGGACAAGGAGCCGGACGTGTGCCTTTTCGGAAACAGGCCCTGTCGAGGACGAGAGCCATGAGATGTTCCTCCTCTGGGCAAGCCCGGGTCCCAGATCCTGTTGTGCCTGTGAATAGGCTGCAGGGGGACGGTGAAGACCAGCAACAGCTTTCAGGTCTGCCACCTTCCGTGTGGGACAAGGAACCGGACGTGTGCCTTTTCGAAAATAGGCCCTGCCGAGGACGAGAGCCATGAGATGTTCCTCCTCTGGGCAAGCCCGTGTCCCAGATCCTGTCGTACCTGTGAATAGGCTGCAGGGGGACGGTGAAGACCAGCAACAGCTTTCAGGGGTGCCAACTTCCGTGTGGGACAAGGAGCCGGACGTGTGCCTTTTCGGAAACAGGCTCTGCCGAGGAAGAGATCCATGAGATGTTCCTCCTCTGGGCAAGCCCGGGTCCTGAATCCTGTTGTACCTGTGAATAGGCTGCAGGGGGACGGTGAAGACCAGCAACAGCTTTCAGGGCTGCCACCTTCCGTGTGGGACAAGGAGCCGGACGTGTGCCTTTCCGGAATCAGGCTCTGCCGAGGACGAGAGACATGAGATGTTCCTCCTCTGGGCAAGCCCGGGTCCCAGATCCTGTTGTACCTGTGAATAAGCTGCAGGGGGATGGTGAAGACCAGCAAAAGCTTCCCGGGCTGCCACCTTCCGTGTGGGACAAGGAGCCGGACGTGTGCCTTTTCGGAAACAGGCTCTGCCGAGGACGAGAGACTAACCCTGACCCTAACCCTAACCCTAACCCCTAACCCTAACCCTAAGCCCATCCCTAACAACCCTAAACCTAACCCTAACCCTAAGCCCTTAACACTAACCCTAACCCTAAACCCTAAACCTAACCCTAACTGTAATCCTAACCCGGACCCTAACTCCTAACTCTAACCCTAAACCTAACCCCTAACCCTAACCGTAACCCTAACCAACTACCCCTAACCCCTAACCCTAACCCTAATACTAATGGCCCTAACCCTAACCCTAACCCCTAACCCTAACCCTAACCCTAATGGACCCTAACCCTAACCCTAACCCTAACCCCTAACCCTAACCCTAACCCTAATGGCCCTAACCCTAACCCTGACCCTAACCCTAACCCTAACCCTAACCCCCTAACCCTAACCCTGACCCTAACCCTAACCCTAACCCTAACCCCTAACTGTAAACCTTTTCTGACAAGTTGCAGGAAGTGTGCCGTTTCCGAAACAGGTTCTGCTGAGGACGAGAGCCATGAGATTTTCCTCCTCTGGGCAAGCACGTATCCCAGATCCTGTTGTGCCTGTGAATAGGCTGCAGGGGGACGGTGAAGACCAGCAATATCTTTCCGGCCTGCCACCTTCCGTGTGGGACAAGGAGCCGGACGTGTGCCTTTTCGGAAACAGGCTCTGCCGAGGACGAGAGCCATGAGATGTTCCTCCTCTGGGCAAGCCCGGGTCCCAGATACTGTTGTGCCTGTGAATAGGCTGCAGGGGGACGGTGAAGACCAGCAACATCTTTTAGGGCTGCCACCTTCCGTGTGGGACAAGGAGCCGGACGTGTGCCTTTTCGGAAACAGGCTCTGCCGAGGACGAGAGCCATGAGATGTTCCTCCTCTGGGCAAGCCCGGGTCCCAGATCCTGTTGTGCCTGTGAATAGGCTGCAGGGGGACGGTGAAGACCAGCAACATCCTTCAGGGGTGCCAACTTCCGTGTGGGACAAGAAGCCGGACGTGTGCCTTTCCAGAATCAGACTCTGCCGAGGACGAGAGCCATGATATGATCCTCCTCTGGTCAAGCCCGGGTCCTGAATCCTGTTGTACCTGTGAATAGGCTGCAGGGGGACGGTGAAGACCAGCAACAGCTTTCAGGGCTGCCACCTTCCGTGTGGGACAAGGAGCCGGACGTGTGCCTTTCCGGAATCAGGCTCTGCCGAGGACGAGAGCCATGAGATGTTCCTCCACTAGGCAAGCCCGGGTCCCAGATCCTGTTGTGCCTGTGAATAGGCTGCAGGGGGACGGTGAAGACCAGCAACAGCTTTCAGGGCTGCCACCTTCCGTGTGGGACAAGGAGCCGGACGTGTGCCTTCTCGGAAACAGGCTCTGCCGAGGACGAGAGCCATGATATGTTCCTCCTCTGGGCAAGCCCGGGTCCCAGATCCTGTTGTGCCTGTGAATAGGCTGCAGGGGGACGGTGAAGACCAGCAACATCCTTCAGGGGTGCCACCTTCCGTGTGGGACAAGGAGCCGGACGTGTGCCTTCTCGGAAACAGGCCCTGTCGAGGACGAGAGCCATGAGATGTTCCTCCTCTGGGCAAGCCCGGGTCCCAGATCCTGTTGTGCCTGTGAATAGGCTGCAGGGGGACGGTGAAGACCAGCAACAGCTTTCAGGGCTGCCACCTTCCGTGAGGGACAAGGAACCGGACGTGTGCCTTTTCGAAAATAGGCCCTGCCGAGGACGAGAGCCATGAGATGTTCCTCCTCTGGGCAAGCCCGGGTCCCAGATCCTGTCGTACCTGTGAATAGGCTGCAGGGGGACGGTGAAGACCAGCACCAGCTTTCAGGGCTGCCACCTTCCTTGTGGGACAAGGAGCCAGACGTGTGCCTTTTCGGAATCGGGCTCTGCCGAGGAAGAGAGCCATGAGATGTTCCTCCTCTGGGCATGCCCGGGTCCTGAATCCTGTTGTGCCTGTGAATAGGCTGCAGGGGGACGGTGAAGACCAGCAACAGCTTTCAGGGCTGCCACCTTCCGTGTGGGACAAGGAGCCGGACGTGTGCCTTCTCGGAAACAGGCTCTGCCGAGGACGAGAGCCATGAGATGTTCCTCCTCTGGGCAAGCCCGGGTCCCAGATCCTGTTGTGCCTGTGAATAGGCTGCAGGGGGACGGGGAAGACCAGCAACAGCTTTCAGGGCTGCCACCTTCCGTGTGGGACAAGGAGCCGGACGTGTGCCTTTCCGGAATCAGGCTCTGCCGAGGACGAGAGCCATGAGATGTTCCTCCTCTGGGCAAGCCCGGGTCCCAGATCCTGTTGTGCCTGTGAGTAGGCTGCAGGGGGACGGTGAAGACCAGCAACATCTTTCCAGCCTGCCACCTTCCTTGTGGGACACGGAGCCGGACGTGTGCCTTTCCAGAATCAGGCTCTGCCGAGGACGAGAGCCATGAGATGTTCCTCCTCTGGGCAAGCCTGGGTCCCAGATCCTGTTGTACCTGTGAATAAGCTGCAGGGGGACGGTGAAGACCAGCAACATCTTTCCGGCCTGCCAGCTTCCGTGTGGGACAAGGAGCCGGACGTGTGCCTTTTCGGAAACAGGCTCTGCCGAGGACGAGAGCCATGAGATGTTCCTCCTCTGGGCAAGCCCGGGTCCCAGATACTGTTGTGCCTGTGAATAGGCTGCAGGGGGACGGTGAAGACCAGCAACATCTTTTAGGGCTGCCACCTTCCGTGTGGGACAAGGAGCCGGACGTGTGCCTTTTCGGAAACAGGCTCTGCCGAGGACGAGAGCCATGAGATGTTCCTCCTCTGGGCAAGCCCGGGTCCCAGATCCTGTCGTACCTGTGAATAGGCTGCAGGGGGACGGTGAAGACCAGCAACATCCTTCAGGGGTGCCAACTTCCGTGTGGGACAAGAAGCCGGACGTGTGCCTTTCCAGAATCAGACTCTGCCGAGGACGAGAGCCATGATATGATCCTCCTCTGGTCAA
>NW_026060894.1:2170000-2172500 GCF_929443795.1 Astur gentilis | reverse complement strand
TCCATGAGATCTTCCTCCTCTGGGCAAGCCCGGGTCCCAGATCCTGTTGTACCTGTGAATAGGCTGCAGGGGGACGGTGAAGACCAGCAACAGCTTTCAGGGCTGCCACCTTCCGTGTCGGACAAGGAGCCGGACGTGTGCCTTTTCGGAATCGGGCTCTGCCGAGGAAGAGAGCCATGAGATGTTCCTCCTCTGGGCATGCCCGGGTCCTGTATACTGTTGTGCCTGTGAATAGGCTGCAGGGGGACGGTGAAGACTAGCAACATCCTTCAGGGGTGCCAACTTCCGTGTGGGACAAGGAGCCGGACGTGTGCCTTTTCGGAAACAGGCCCTGTCGAGGAAGAGAGCCATGAGATGTTCCTCCTCTGGGCAAGCCCGGGTCCCAGATCCTGTTGTGCCTGTGAATAGGCTGCAGGGGGACGGTGAAGACCAGCAACAGCTTTCAGGGCTGCCACCTTCCGTGTGGGACAAGGAGCCGGACGTGTGCCTTTCCGGAATCAGGCTCTGCCGAGGACGAGAGACATGGAATGTTCCTCCTCTGGGCAAGCCCGGGTCCCAGATCCTGTTGTACCTGTGAATAAGCTGCAGGGGGACGGTGAAGACCAGCAAAAGCTTTCCGGGCTGCCACCTTCCGTGTGGGACAAGGAGCCGGACGTGTGCCTTTTCGGAAACAGGCTCTGCCGAGGACGAGAGACTAACCCTGAACCTAACCCTAACCCTAACCCCTAACCCTAACCCTAAGCCCATCCCTAACAACCCTAAACCTAACCCTAACCCTAAGCCCTTAACACTAACCCTAACCCTAAACCCTAACCCTAACCCTAACTGTAACCCTAACCCGGACCCTAACTCCTAAATCTAACCCTAAACCTAACCCCTAACCCTAACTGTAACCCTAACCAACTAACCCTAACCCCTAACCCTAACCCTAATACTAATGGCCCTAACCCTAACCCTAACCCCTAACGCTAACCCTAACCCTAATGGACCCTAACCCTAACCCTAACCCTAACCCCTAACCCTAACCCTAACCCTAACCCCTAACCCGAACCCTAACCCTAATGGCCCTAACCCTAACCCTAACCCTGACCCTAACCCTAACCCTAACCCTAACCCCCTAACCTTAACCCGAACCCTAACCATAACCCTAACCCTAACCCCTAACGGTAAACCTTTTCTGACAAGTTGCAGGATGTGTGCCGTTTCCGAAACAGGTTCTGCTGAGGACGAGAGCCATGAGATTTTCCTCCTCTGGGCAATCCCGTATCCCAGATCCTGTTGTGCCTGTGAATAGGCTGCAGGGGGACGGTGAAGACCAGCAACATCTTTCAGGGCTGCCACCTTCCGTGTGGGACAAGGAGCCGGACGTGTGCCTTCCAGAATCAGGCTCTGCCGAGGACGAGAGCCATGAGATGTTCCCCCTCTGGGCAAGCCCCGGTCCCAGATCCTGTTGTGCCTGTGAATAGGCTGCAGGGGGACGGTGAAGACCAGCAACATCTTTCCAGCCTGCCACCTTCCGTGTGGGACAAGGAGCCGGACGTGTGCCTTTTCGGAATCAGGCTCTGCCGAGGACGAGAGCCATGAGATGTTCCTCCTCTGGGCAAGCCCGGGTCCCAGATCCTGTTGTGCCTGTGAATAGGCTGCAGGGGGACGGTGAAGACCAGCAACATCCTTCAGGGGTGCCAACTTCCGTGTGGGACAAGGAGCCGGACGTGTGCCTTTCCAGAATCAGACTCTGCCGAGGACGAGAGCCATGATATGATCCTCCTCTGGTCAAGCCCGGGTCCTGAATCCTGTTGTACCTGTGAATAGGCTGCAGGGGGACGGTGAAGACCAGCAACAGCTTTCAGGGCTGCCACCTTCCGTGTCGGACAAGGAGCCGGACGTGTGCCTTTTCGGAATCGGGCTCTGCCGAGGAAGAGAGCCATGAGATGTTCCTCCACTAGGCAAGCCCGGGTCCCAGATCCTGTTGTGCCTGTGAATAGGCTGCAGGGGGACGGTGAAGACCAGCAACATCCTTCAGGGGTGCCAACTTCCGTGTGGGACAAGGAGCCGGACGTGTGCCTTTTCGGAAACAGGCTCTGCCGAGGAAGAGATCCATGAGATGTTCCTCCTCTGGGCAAGCCCGGGTCCTGAATCCTGTTGTACCTGTGAATAGGCTGCAGGGGGACGGTGAAGACCAGCAACAGCTTTCAGGGCTGCCACCTTCCGTGTGGGACAAGGAGCCGGACGTGTGCCTTTTCGGAAATAGGCTCTGCCGAGGACGAGATCCATGAGATCTTCCTCCTCTGGGCAAGCCCGGGTCCCAGATCCTGTTGTACCTGTGAATAGGCTGCAGGGGGACGGTGAAGACCAGCAACAGCTTTCAGGGCTGCCACCTTCCGTGTGGGACAAGGAGCCGGACGTGTGCCTTTCCGGAATCAGGCTCTGCCGAGGACGAGAGACATGAGATGTTCCTCCTCTGGGCATGCCCGGGTCCCAGATCCTGTTGTACCTGTGA
>NW_026060894.1:2162500-2165000 GCF_929443795.1 Astur gentilis | reverse complement strand
GGCTGCAGGGGGACGGTGAAGACCAGCAACAGCTTTCAGGGCTGCCACCTTCCGTGTGGGACAAGGAGCCGGACGTGTGCCTTTTCGGAAATAGGCTCTGCCGAGGACGAGATCCATGAGATCTTCCTCCTCTGGGCAAGCCCGGGTCCCAGATCCTGTTGTACCTGTGAATAGGCTGCAGGGGGACGGTGAAGACCAGCAACAGCTTTCAGGGCTGCCACCTTCCGTGTGGGACAAGGAGCCGGACGTGTGCCTTTCCGGAATCAGGCTCTGCCGAGGACGAGAGACATGAGATGTTCCTCCTCTGGGCATGCCCGGGTCCCAGATCCTGTTGTACCTGTGAATAAGCTGCAGGGGGACGGTGAAGACCAGCAAAAGCTTCCCGGGCTGCCACCTTCCGTGTGGGACAAGGAGCCGGACGTGTGCCTTTTCGGAAACAGGCTCTGCCGAGGACGAGAGACTAACCCTGACCCTAACCCTAACCCTAACCCCTAACCCTAACCCTAAGCCCATCCCTAACAACCCTAAACCTAACCCTAACCCTAAGCCCTTAACACTAACCCTAACCCTAAACCCTAAACCTAACCCTAACTGTAATCCTAACCCGGACCCTAAATCCTAACTCTAACCCTAAACCTAACCCCTAACCCTAACCGTAACCCTAACCAACTACCCCTAACCCCTAACCCTAACCCTAATACTAATGGCCCCAACCCTAACCCTAACCCCTAACTCTAACCCTAACCCTAATGGACCCTAAACCTAACCCTAACCCTAACCCCTAACCCTAACCCTAACCCTAATGGCCCTAACCCTAACCCTGACCCTAACCCTAACCCTAACCCTAACCCCCTAACCCTAACCCTGACCCTAACCCTAACCCTAACCCTAACCCCTAACTGTAAACCTTTTCTGACAAGTTGCAGGAAGTGTGCCGTTTCCGAAACAGGTTCTGCTGAGGACGAGAGCCATGAGATTTTCCTCCTCTGGGCAAGCACGTATCCCAGATCCTGTTGTGCCTGTGAATAGGCTGCAGGGGGACGGTGAAGACCAGCAATATCTTTCCGGCCTGCCACCTTCCGTGTGGGACAAGGAGCCGGACGTGTGCCTTTTCGGAAACAGGCTCTGCCGAGGACGAGAGCCATGAGATGTTCCTCCTCTGGGCAAGCCCGGGTCCCAGATCCTGTTGTGCCTGTGAATAGGCTGCAGGGGGACGGTGAAGACCAGCAACATCTTTTAGGGCTGCCACCTTCCGTGTGGGACAAGGAGCAGGACGTGTGCCTTTTCGGAAACAGGCTCTGCCGAGGACGAGAGCCATGAGATGTTCCTCCTCTGGGCAAGCCCGGGTCCCAGATCCTGTTGTGCCTGTGAATAGGCTGCAGGGGGACGGTGAAGACCAGCAACATCCTTCAGGGGTGCCAACTTCCATGTGGGACAAGGAGCCGGACGTGTGCCTTTCCAGAATCAGACTCTGCCGAGGACGAGAGCCATGATATGATCCTCCTCTGGTCAAGCCCGGGTCCTGAATCCTGTTGTACCTGTGAATAGGCTGCAGGGGGACGGTGAAGACCAGCAACAGCTTTCAGGGCTGCCACCTTCCGTGTGGGACAAGGAGCCGGACGTGTGCCTTTCCGGAATCAGGCTCTGCCGAGGACGAGAGCCATGAGATGTTCCTCCACTAGGCAAGCCCGGGTCCCAGATCCTGTTGTGCCTGTGAATAGGCTGCAGGGGGACGGTGAAGACCAGCAACATCCTTCAGGGGTGCCAACTTCCGTGTGGGACAAGGAGCCGGACGTGTGCCTTTTCGGAAACAGGCTCTGCCGAGGAAGAGATCCATGAGATGTTCCTCCTCTGGGCAAGCCCGGGTCCTGAATCCTGTTGTACCTGTGAATAGGCTGCAGGGGGACGGTGAAGACCAGCAACAGCTTTCAGGGCTGCCACCTTCCGTGTGGGACAAGGAGCCGGACGTGTGCCTTTTCGGAAATAGGCTCTGCCGAGGACGAGATCCATGAGATCTTCCTCCTCTGGGCAAGCCCGGGTCCCAGATCCTGTTGTACCTGTGAATAGGCTGCAGGGGGACGGTGAAGACCAGCAACAGCTTTCAGGGCTGCCACCTTCCGTGTCGGACAAGGAGCCGGACGTGTGCCTTTTCGGAATCGGGCTCTGCCGAGGAAGAGAGCCATGAGATGTTCCTCCTCTGGGCAAGCCCGGGTCCTGAATCCTGTTGTGCCTGTGAATAGGCTGCAGGGGGACGGTGAAGACCAGCAACATCCTTCAGGGGTGCCAACTTCCGTGTGGGACAAGGAGCCGGACGTGTGCCTTTTCGGAAACAGGCCCTGTCGAGGAAGAGAGCCATGAGATGTTCCTCCTCTGGGCAAGCCCGGGTCCCAGATCCTGTTGTGCCTGTGAATAGGCTGCAGGGGGACGGTGAAGACCAGCAACAGCTTTCAGGGCTGCCACCTTCCGTGTGGGACAAGGAGCCGGACGTGTGCCTTTCCGG
>NW_026060894.1:2150000-2157500 GCF_929443795.1 Astur gentilis | reverse complement strand
TAACCCCTAACCCTAACCGTAACCCTAACCACCTAACCCTAAGACTCGCCCTAACACCTAACCCTAACCCTAATCCTAACCCCTAACCCTAACCCCTACCCTAACCCTAACCCTAATGTACCCTAACCCTAACCCTAACCCCTAACCCTAACACTAACCCTAATGGCCCTAACCCTAACCCTAACCCTGACCCTAACCCTAACCCTAAGCCTAACCCTAACCCCCTAACCCTAACCCTAACCCTAAACCTAACCCTAACCCTAACCCTAAACCTAACCCCAACCCTAACCCTAACCCCTAACTGTAAACCTTTTCTGACAAGTTGCAGGATGTGTGCCGTTTCCGAAACAGGTTCTGCTGAGGACGAGAGCCATGAGATTTTCCTCCTCTGGGCAAGCCCGGGTCCCAGATCCTGTTGTGCCTGTGAATACGCTGCAGGGGGACGGTGAAGACCAGCAACATCATTCAGGGCTGCCACCTTCCGTGTGGGACAAGGAGCCGGACGTGTGCCTTTCCGGAATCAGGCTCTGCCGAGGACGAGAGCCATGAGATGTTCCTCCTCTGGGCAAGCCCGGGTCCCAGATCCTGTTGTGCCTGTGAATAGGCTGCAGGGGGACGGTGAAGACCAGCAACATCTTTCCAGCCTGCCACCTTCCGTGTGGGACAAGGAGCCGGACGTGTGCCTTTCCAGAATCAGACTCTGCCGAGGACGAGAGCCATGAGATGTTCCTCCTCTGGGCAAGCCCGGGTCCCAGATCCTGTTGTGCCTGTGAATAGGCTGCAGGGGGACGGTGAAGACCAGCAACATCTTTCCGGCCTACCACCTTCCGTGTGGGACAAGGAGCCGGACGTGTGACTTTCCAGAAGTAGGCTCTGCCGAGGACGAGAGCCATGATATGTTCCTCCTCTGGGCAAGCCCGGGTCCTGAATCCTGTTGTACCTGTGAATAGGCTGCAGGGGGACGGTGAAGACCAGCAACATCTTTCCGGCCTGCCACCTTCCGTGTGGGACAAGGAGCCGGACGTGTGCCTTTTCGGGAAGAGGCTCTGCCGAGGACAAGAGACATGATATGTTCCTCCTCTGGGCGTGCCCGGGTCCTGAATACTGTTGTGCCTTTGAATAGGCTGCAGGGGGACGGTGAAGACCAGCAACATCTTTCCGGCCTGCCACCTTTCGTGTGGGACAAGGAGCCGGACGTGTGACTTTTCAGAAATAGGCTCTGCCGAGGACGAGAGCCATGAGATGTTCCTCCTCTGGGCAAGCCCGGGTCCTGAATCCTGTTGTACCTGTGAATAGGCTGCAGGGGGACGGTGAAGACCAGCAACAGCTTTCAGGGCTGCCACCTTCCGTGTGGGACAAGAAGCCGGACGTGTGCCTTTCCGGAATCAGGCTCTGCCGAGGACGAGAGCCATGAGATGTTCCTCCTCTGGGCAAGCCCGGGTCCCAGATCCTGTTGTGCCTGTGAATAGGCTGCAGGGGGGCGGTGAAGACCAGCAACATCTTTCAGGGCTGGCACCTTCCGTGTGGGACAAGGAGCCGGACGTGTGACTTTTCGGGAAGAGGCTCTGCCGAGGACAAGAGCCATGATATGTTCCTCCTCTGGGCGTGCCCGGGTCCTGAATACTGTTGTGCCTTTGAATAGGCTGCAGGGGGACGGTGAAGACCAGCAACATCCTTCAGGGGTGCCAACTTCCGTGTGGGACAAGGAGCCGGACGTGTGCCTTTCCGGAATCAGGCTCTGCCGAGGACGAGAGCCATGAGATGTTCCTCCTCTGGGCAAGCCCGGATCCCAGATCCTGTTGTGCCTGTGAATAGGCTGCAGGGGGACGGTGAAGACCAGCAACATCTTTCCGGCCTGCCACCTTCTGTGTCGGACAAGGAGCCGCACGTATGAATTTTCAAAAACAGGCCCTGCCGAGGACGAGAGCCATGATATGTTCCTCCTCTGGGCAAGCCCGGGTCCTGAATCCTGTTGTACCTGTGAATAGGCTGCAGGGGGACGGTGAAGACCAGCAACAGCTTTCAGGGCTGCCACCTTCCGTGTGGGACAAGGAGCCGGACGTGTGCCTTTTCGGAAAGAGGCCCTGCCGAGGACGAGAGCCATGAGATGTTCCTCCTCTGGGCAAGCCCGGATCCCAGATCCTGTTGTACCTGTGAATAGGCTGCAGGGGGACGGTGAAGACCAGCAACAGCTTTCAGGGCTGCCACCTTCCGTGTGGGACAAGGAGCCGGACGTGTGCCTTTCCGGAATCAGGCTCTGCCGAGGACGAGAGCCATGAGATGTTCCTCCTCTGGGCAAGCCCGGGTCCCAGATCCTGTTGTGCCTTTGAATAGGCTGCAGGGGGACGGTGAAGACCAGCAACATCTTTCCGGCCTACCACCTTCCGTGTCGGACAAGGAGCCGGACGTGTGACTTTTCAGAAGTAGGCTCTGCCGAGGACGACAGCCATGATATGTTCCTCCTCCGGGCAAGCCCGGGTCCTGAATCCTGTTGTACCTGTGAATAGGCTGCAGGGGGACGGTGAAGACCAGCAACAGCTTTCAGGCCTGCCACCTTCCGTGTGGGACAAGGAGCCGGACGTGTGCCTTCTCGAAAAGAGGCCCTGCCGAGGACGAGAGCCATGAGATGTTCCTCCTCTGGGCAAGCCCGGGTCCCAGATCCTGTTGTGCCTGTGAATAGGCTGCAGGGGGACGGTGAAGACCAGCAACTTCTTTCAGGGCTGCCACCTTCCGTGTGGGACAAGGAGCCGGACGTGTGCCTTTTCGGGAAGAGGCTCTGCCGAGGACAAGAGCCATGATATGTTCCTCCTCTGGGCGTGCCCGGGTCCTGAATACTGTTGTGCCGTAGAATAGGCTGCAGGGGGACGGTGAAGACCAGCAACATCTTTCCGGCCTGCCACCTTTCGTGTGGGACAAGGAGCCGGACGTGTGACTTTTCAGAAATAGGCTCTGCCGAGGACGAGAGCCATGAGATGTTCCTCCTCTGGGCAAGCCCGGGTCCCAGATCCTGTCGTACCTGTGAATAGGCTGCAGGGGACGGTGAAGACCAGCAACATCTTTCCGGCCTGCCACCTTCCTTGTGGGACAAGGAGCCGGACGTGTGCCTTTCCAGAATCAGACTCTGCCGAGGACGAGAGCCACGAGATGTTCCTCCTCTGGGCAAGCCCGGGTCCCAGATCCTGTTGTGCCTGTGAATAGGCTGCAGGGGGACGGTGAAGACCAGCAACATCTTTCCGGCCTGCCACCTTCTGTGTCGGACAAGGAGCCGCACGTATGAATTTTCAAAAACAGGCCCTGCCGAGGACGAGAGCCATGATATGTTCCTCCTCTGGGCAAGCCCGGGTCCTGAATCCTGTTGTACCTGTGAATAGGCTGCAGGGGGACGGTGAAGACCAGCAACAGCTTTCAGGGCTGCCACCTTCCGTGTGGGACAAGGAGCCGGACGTGTGCCTTTTCGGAAAGAGGCCCTGCCGAGGACGAGAGCCATGAGATGTTCCTCCTCTGGGCAAGCCCGGATCCCAGATCCTGTTGTACCTGTGAATAGGCTGCAGGGGGACGGTGAAGACCAGCAACAGCTTTCAGGGCTGCCACCTTCCGTGTGGGACAAGGAGCCGGACGTGTGCCTTTCCGGAATCAGGCTCTGCCGAGGACGAGAGCCATGAGATGTTCCTCCTCTGGGCAAGCCCGGGTCCCAGATCCTGTTGTGCCTTTGAATAGGCTGCAGGGGGACGGTGAAGACCAGCAACATCTTTCCGGCCTACCACCTTCCTTGTCGGAAAAGGAGCCGGACGTGTGACTTTTCAGAAGTAGGCTCTGCCGAGGACGAGAGCCATGATATGTTCCTCATCTGGGCAAGCCCGGGTCCCTGATCCTGTTGTGCCTGTGAATAGGCTGCAGGGGGACGGTGAAGACCAGCAACAGCTTTCAGGGCTGCCACCTTCCGTGTGGGACAAGGAGCCGGACGTGTGCCTTTTTGGAAACAGGCTCTGCCGAGGACGAGAGACTAACACTGACCCTAACCCTAACCCTAACCCCTAACCCTAACCCTAAGCCCATCCCTAACGACCCTAACCCTAACCCTAACCCTAAGCCCTTAACACTAACCCTAACCCTAAACCCTAACCCTAACCCTAACTGTAACCCTAACCCGGACCCTATCTCGTAACTCTAACCCTAACCCTAACCCCTAACCCTAACCGTAACCCTAACCACCTAACCCTAAGACTCGCCCTAACACCTAACCCTAACCCTAATCCTAACCCCTAACCCTAACCCCTACCCTAACCCTAACCCTAATGTACCCTAACCCTAACCCTAACCCTAACCCCTAACCCTAACACTAACCCTAATGGCCCTAACCCTAACCCTAACCCTGACCCTAACCCTAACCCTAAGCCTAACCCTAACCCCCTAACCCTAACCCTAACCCTAAACCTAACCCTAACCCTAACCCTAAACCTAACCCCAACCCTAACCCTAACCCCTAACTGTAAACCTTTTCTGACAAGTTGCAGGATGTGTGCCGTTTCCGAAACAGGTTCTGCTGAGGACGAGAGCCATGAGATTTTCCTCCTCTGGGCAAGCCCGGGTCCCAGATCCTGTTGTGCCTGTGAATACGCTGCAGGGGGACGGTGAAGACCAGCAACATCTTTCAGGGCTGCCACCTTCCGTGTGGGACAAGGAGCCGGACGTGTGCCTTTCCGGAATCAGGCTCTGCCGAGGACGAGAGCCATGAGATGTTCCTCCTCTGGGCAAGCCCGGGTCCCAGATCCTGTTGTGCCTGTGAATAGGCTGCAGGGGGACGGTGAAGACCAGCAACATCTTTCCAGCCTGCCACCTTCCGTGTGGGACAAGGAGCCGGACGTGTGCCTTTCCAGAATCAGACTCTGCCGAGGACGAGAGCCATGAGATGTTCCTCCTCTGGGCAAGCCCGGGTCCCAGATCCTGTTGTGCCTGTGAATAGGCTGCAGGGGGACGGTGAAGACCAGCAACATCTTTCCGGCCTACCACCTTCCGTGTGGGACAAGGAGCCGGACGTGTGACTTTCCAGAAGTAGGCTCTGCCGAGGACGAGAGCCATGATATGTTCCTCCTCTGGGCAAGCCCGGGTCCTGAATCCTGTTGTACCTGTGAATAGGCTGCAGGGGGACGGTGAAGACCAGCAACAGCTTTCCGGCCTGCCACCTTCCGTGTGGGACAAGGAGCCGGACGTGTGCCTTCTCGAAAAGAGGCCCTGCCGAGGACAAGAGCCATGAGATGTTCCTCCTCTGGGCAAGCCCGGGTCCCAGATCCTGTTGTGCCTGTGAATAGGCTGCAGGGGGACGGTGAAGACCAGCAACATCTTTCCGGCCTACCACCTTCCTTGTCGGAAAAGGAGCCGGACGTGTGACTTTTCAGAAGTAGGCTCTGCCGAGGACGAGAGCCATGATATGTTCCTCATCTGGGCAAGCCCGGGTCCCTGATCCTGTTGTGCCTGTGAATAGGCTGCTGGGGGACGGTGAAGACCAGCAACAGCTTTCAGGGCTGCCACCTTCCGTGTGGGACAAGGAGCCGGACGTGTGCCTTTTTGGAAACAGGCTCTGCCGAGGACGAGAGACTAACACTGACCCTAACCCTAACCCTAACCCCTAACCCTAACCCTAAGCCCATCCCTAACGACCCTAACCCTAACCCTAACCCTAAGCCCTTAACACTAACCCTAACCCTAAACCCTAACCCTAACCCTAACTGTAACCCTAACCCGGACCCTATCTCGTAACTCTAACCCTAACCCTAACCCCTAACCCTAACCGTAACCCTAACCACCTAACCCTAAGACTCGCCCTAACACCTAACACTAACCCTAATCCTAACCCCTAACCCTAACCCCTACCCTAACCCTAACCCTAATGTACCCTAACCCTAACCCTAACCCTAACCCCTAACCCTAACACTAACCCTAATGGCCCTAACCCTAACCCTAACCCTGACCCTAACCCTAACCCTAAGCCTAACCCTAACCCCCTAACCCTAACCCTAACCCTAAACCTAACCCTAACCCTAACCCTAAACCTAACCCCAACCCTAACCCTAACCCCTAACTGTAAACCTTTTCTGACAAGTTGCAGGATGTGTGCCGTTTCCGAAACAGGTTCTGCTGAGGACGAGAGCCATGAGATTTTCCTCCTCTGGGCAAGCCCGGGTCCCAGATCCTGTTGTGCCTGTGAATACGCTGCAGGGGGACGGTGAAGACCAGCAACATCTTTCAGGGCTGCCACCTTCCGTGTGGGACAAGGAGCCGGACGTGTGCCTTTCCGGAATCAGGCTCTGCCGAGGACGAGAGCCATGAGATGTTCCTCCTCTGGGCAAGCCCGGGTCCCAGATCCTGTTGTGCCTGTGAATAGGCTGCAGGGGGACGGTGAAGACCAGCAACATCTTTCCAGCCTGCCACCTTCCGTGTGGGACAAGGAGCCGGACGTGTGCCTTTCCAGAATCAGACTCTGCCGAGGACGAGAGCCATGAGATGTTCCTCCTCTGGGCAAGCCCGGGTCCCAGATCCTGTTGTGCCTGTGAATAGGCTGCAGGGGGACGGTGAAGACCAGCAACATCTTTCCGGCCTGCCACCTTCCGTGTGGGACAAGGAGCCGGACGTGTGACTTTCCAGAAGTAGGCTCTGCCGAGGACGAGAGCCATGATATGTTCCTCCTCTGGGCAAGCCCGGGTCCTGAATCCTGTTGTACCTGTGAATAGGCTGCAGGGGGACGGTGAAGACCAGCAACATCTTTCAGGCCTGCCACCTTCCGTGTGGGACAAGGAGCCGGACGTGTGCCTTTTCGGGAAGAGGCTCTGCCGAGGACAAGAGCCATGATATGTTCCTCCTCTGGGCGTGCCCGGGTCCTGAATACTGTTGTGCCGTAGAATAGGCTGCAGGGGGACGGTGAAGACCAGCAACATCTTTCCGGCCTGCCACCTTTCGTGTGGGACAAGGAGCCGGACGTGTGACTTTTCAGAAATAGGCTCTGCCGAGGACGAGAGCCATGAGATGTTCCTCCTCTGGGCAAGCCCGGGTCCTGAATCCTGTTGTCCCTGTGAATAGGCTGCAGGGGGACGGTGAAGACCAGCAACAGCTTTCAGGGCTGCCACCTTCCGTGTGGGACAAGGAGCCGGACGTGTGCCTTTCCGGAATCAGGCTCTGCCGAGGACGAGAGCCATGAGATGTTCCTCCTCTGGGCAAGCCCGGGTCCCAGATCCTGTTGTGCCTGTGAATAGGCTGCAGGGGGGCGGTGAAGACCAGCAACATCTTTCAGGGCTGGCACCTTCCGTGTGGGACAAGGAGCCGGACGTGTGACTTTTCGGGAAGAGGCTCTGCCGAGGACAAGAGCCATGATATGTTCCTCCTCTGGGCGTGCCCGGGTCCTGAATACTGTTGTGCCTTTGAATAGGCTGCAGGGGGACGGTGAAGACCAGCAACATCCTTCAGGGGTGCCAACTTCCGTGTGGGACAAGGAGCCGGACGTGTGCC
>NW_026060894.1:2125000-2145000 GCF_929443795.1 Astur gentilis | reverse complement strand
TGAATAGGCTGCAGGGGGACGGTGAAGACCAGCAACATCCTTCAGGGGTGCCAACTTCCGTGTGGGACAAGGAGCCGGACGTGTGCCTTTTCGGAAACAGGCCCTGCCGAGGATGAGAGCCCTGAGATGTCCTCCTCTGGGCAAGCCCGGGTCCCAGATCCTGTTGTGCCTGTGAATAGGCTGCAGGGGGACGGTGATGACCAGCAACAGCTTTCAGGGCTGCCACCTTCCGTGTGGGACAAGGAGCCGGACTTGTGCCTTTCCGGAATCAGGCTCTGCCGAGGACGAGAGACATGAGATGTTCCTCCTCTGGGCAAACCCGGGTCCCAGATCCTGTTGTGCCTGTGAATAGGCTGCAGGGGGACGGTGAAGACCAGCAACAGCTTTCAGGGCTGCCACCTTCCGTGTGGGACAAGGAGCCGGACGTGTGCCTTTTCGGAAACAGGCTCTGCCGAGGACGAGAGACAAACCCTGACCCTAACCATAACCCTAACCCTTAACCCTAACCCTAAGCCCATCCCTAACGATCCTCACCCTAACCCTAACCCTAAGCCCTTAAAACTAACCCTAACCCTAAACCCTAACCCTAACCCTAACTGTAACCCTAACCCGGACCCTATCTCCTAACTCTAACCCTAACACCTAACCATAACCGTAACCCTAACCACCTAACCCTAACACTCACCCTAACACCTAACCCTAACCCTAATCCTAACCTCTAACCCTAACCCCTAACCCTAACCCTAACCCTAATGGACCCTAACCCTAACCCTAACCCTAACCCCTAACCCTAACCCTAACCCTAACCCTAACCCTAATGGCCCTAACCCTAACCCTGACCCTAACCCTAACCCTAACCCTAACCCTAACCCTAACCCTAAACCTAACCCCAACCCTAACCCTAACCCCTAACTGTAAACCTTTTCTGACAAGTTGCAGGATGTGTGCCGTTTCCGAAACAGGTTCTGCTGAGGACGAGAGCCATGAGATTTTCCTCCTCTGGGCAAGCCCGGGTCCCAGATCCTGTTGTGCCTGTGAATACGCTGCAGGGGGACGGTGAAGACCAGCAACATCTTTCAGGGCTGCCACCTTCCGTGTGGGACAAGGAGCCGGACGTGTGCCTTTCCGGAATCAGGCTCTGCCGAGGACGAGAGCCATGAGATGTTCCTCCTCTGGGCAAGCCCGGGTCCCAGATCCTGTTGTGCCTGTGAATAGGCTGCAGGGGGACGGTGAAGACCAGCAACATCTTTCCAGCCTGCCACCTTCCGTGTGGGACAAGGAGCCGGACGTGTGCCTTTCCAGAATCAGACTCTGCCGAGGACGAGAGCCATGAGATGTTCCTCCTCTGGGCAAGCCCGGGTCCCAGATCCTGTTGTGCCTGTGAATAGGCTGCAGGGGGACGGTGAAGACCAGCAACATCTTTCCGGCCTACCACCTTCCGTGTGGGACAAGGAGCCGGACGTGTGACTTTCCAGAAGTAGGCTCTGCCGAGGACGAGAGCCATGAGATGTTCCTCCTCTGGGCAAGCCCGGGTCCTGAATCCTGTTGTACCTGTGAATAGGCTGCAGGGGGACGGTGAAGACCAGCAACATCTTTCCGGCCTGCCACCTTCCGTGTGGGACAAGGAGCCGGACGTGTGCCTTCTCGAAAAGAGGCCCTGCCGAGGACGAGAGACATGAGATGTTCCTCCTCTGGGCAAGCCCGGGTGCCAGATCCTGTTGTGCCTGTGAATAGGCTGCAGGGGGACGGTGAAGACCAGCAACTTCTTTCAGGGCTGCCACCTTCCGTGTGGGACAAGGAGCCGGACGTGTGCCTTTTCGGGAAGAGGCTCTGCCGAG
The DNA here is from genome assembly GCF_929443795.1 of Astur gentilis. Classification (NCBI taxonomy): domain Eukaryota; kingdom Metazoa; phylum Chordata; class Aves; order Accipitriformes; family Accipitridae; genus Astur; species Astur gentilis. Next base: position 2,143,162 of record NW_026060894.1, on the reverse strand, counting down.
GACAAGAGCCATGATATGTTCCTCCTCTGGGCATGCCCGGGTCCTGAATACTGTTGTGCCTTTGAATAGGCTGCAGGGGGACGGTGAAGACCAGCAACATCTTTCCGGCCTGCCACCTTTCGTGTGGGACAAGGAGCCGGACGTGTGACTTTTCAGAAATAGGCTCTGCCGAGGACGAGAGCCATGAGATGTTCCTCCTCTGGGCAAGCCCGGGTCCCAGATCCTGTCGTACCTGTGAATAGGCTGCAGGGGGACGGTGAAGACCAGCAACATCTTTCCGGCCTGCCACCTTCCGTGTGGGACAAGGAGCCGGACGTGTGCCTTTCCAGAATCAGACTCTGCCGAGGACGAGAGCCATGAGATGTTCCTCCTCTGGGCAAGCACGGGTCCCAGATCCTGTTGTGCCTGTGAATAGGCTGCAGGGGGACGGTGAAGACCAGCAACATCTTTCCGGCCTACCACCTTCCGTGTGGGACAAGGAGCCGGACGTGTGACTTTCCAGAAGTAGGCTCTGCCGAGGACGAGAGCCATGATATGTAACTCCTCTGGGCAAGCCCGGGTCCTGAATCCTGTTGTACCTGTGAATAGGCTGCAGGGGGACGGTGAAGACCAGCAACATCTTTCCGGCCTGCCACCTTCCGTGTGGGACAAGGAGCCGGACGTGTGCCTTCTCGAAAAGAGGCCCTGCCGAGGACAAGAGCCATGAGATGTTCCTCCTCTGGGCAAGCCCGGGTCCCAGATCCTGTTGTGCCTGTGAATAGGCTGCAGGGGGACGGTGAAGACCAGCAACTTCTTTCAGGGCTGCCACCTTCCGTGTGGGACAAGGAGCCGGACGTGTGCCTTTTCGGGAAGAGGCTCTGCCGAGGACAAGAGCCATGATATGTTCCTCCTCTGGGCGTGCCCGGGTCCTGAATACTGTTGTGCCTTTGAATAGGCTGCAGGGGGACGGTGAAGACCAGCAACATCTTTCCGGCCTGCCACCTTTCGTGTGGGACAAGGAGCCGGACGTGTGACTTTTCAGAAATAGGCTCTGCCGAGGACGAGAGCCATGAGATGTTCCTCCTCTGGGCAAGCCCGGGTCCTGAATCCTGTTGTACCTGTGAATAGGCTGCAGGGGGACGGTGAAGACCAGCAACAGCTTTCAGGGCTGCCACCTTCCGTGTGGGACAAGGAGCCGGACGTGTGCCTTTCCGGAATCAGGCTCTGCCGAGGACGAGAGCCATGAGATGTTCCTCCTCTGGGCAAGCCCGGGTCCCAGATCCTGTTGTGCCTGTGAATAGGCTGCAGGGGGGCGGTGAAGACCAGCAACATCTTTCAGGGCTGGCACCTTCCGTGTGGGACAAGGAGCCGGACGTGTGACTTTTCGGGAAGAGGCTCTGCCGAGGACAAGAGCCATGATATGTTCCTCCTCTGAGCGTGCCCGGGTCCTGAATACTGTTGTGCCTTTGAATAGGCTGCAGGGGGACGGTGAAGACCAGCAACATCCTTCAGGGGTGCCAACTTCCGTGTGGGACAAGGAGCCGGACGTGTGCCTTTTCGGAAACAGGCCCTGCCGAGGATGAGAGCCCTGAGATGTTCCTCCTCTGGGCAAGCCCGGGTCCCAGATCCTGTTGTGCCTGTGAATAGGCTGCAGGGGGACGGTGATGACCAGCAACAGCTTTCAGGGCTGCCACCTTCCGTGTGGGACAAGGAGCCGGACTTGTGCCTTTCCGGAATCAGGCTCTGCCGAGGACGAGAGACATGAGATGTTCCTCCTCTGGGCAAACCCGGGTCCCAGATCCTGTTGTGCCTGTGAATAGGCTGCAGGGGGACGGTGAAGACCAGCAACAGCTTTCAGGGCTGCCACCTTCCGTGTGGGACAAGGAGCCGGACGTGTGCCTTTTCGGAAACAGGCTCTGCCGAGGACGAGAGACTAACCCTGACCCTAACCATAACCCTAACACTTAACCCTAACCCTAAGCCCATCCCTAACGATCCTCACCCTAACCCTAACCCTAAGCCCTTAAAACTAACCCTAACCCTAAACCCTAACCCTAACCCTAACTGTAACCCTAACCCGGACCCTATCTCCTAACTCTAACCCTAACACCTAACCATAACCGTAACCCTAACCACCTAACCCTAACACTCACCCTAACACCTAACCCTAACCCTAATCCTAACCTCTAACCCTAACCCCTAACCCTAACCCTAACCCTAATGGACCCTAACCCTAACCCTAACCCTAACCCCTAACCCTAACCCTAACCCTAACCCTAATGGCCCTAACCCTAACCCTGACCCTAACCCTAACCCTAACCCTAACCCTAACCCTAACCCTAAACCTAACCCCAACCCTAACCCTAACCCCTAACTGTAAACCTTTTCTGACAAGTTGCAGGATGTGTGCCGTTTCCGAAACAGGTTCTGCTGAGGACGAGAGCCATGAGATTTTCCTCCTCTGGGCAAGCCCGGGTCCCAGATCCTGTTGTGCCTGTGAATACGCTGCAGGGGGACGGTGAAGACCAGCAACATCTTTCAGGGCTGCCACCTTCCGTGTGGGACAAGGAGCCGGACGTGTGCCTTTCCGGAATCAGGCTCTGCCGAGGACGAGAGCCATGAGATGTTCCTCCTCTGGGCAAGCCCGGGTCCCAGATCCTGTTGTGCCTGTGAATAGGCTGCAGGGGGACGGTGAAGACCAGCAACATCTTTCCAGCCTGCCACCTTCCGTGTGGGACAAGGAGCCGGACGTGTGCCTTTCCAGAATCAGACTCTGCCGAGGACGAGAGCCATGAGATGTTCCTCCTCTGGGCAAGCCCGGGTCCCAGATCCTGTTGTGCCTGTGAATAGGCTGCAGGGGGACGGTGAAGACCAGCAACATCTTTCCGGCCTACCACCTTCCGTGTGGGACAAGGAGCCGGACGTGTGACTTTCCAGAAGTAGGCTCTGCCGAGGACGAGAGCCATGAGATGTTCCTCCTCTGGGCAAGCCCGGGTCCTGAATCCTGTTGTTCCTGTGAATAGGCTGCAGGGGGACGGTGAAGACCAGCAACATCTTTCCGGCCTGCCACCTTCCGTGTGGGACAAGGAGCCGGACGTGTGCCTTCTCGAAAAGAGGCCCTGCCGAGGACAAGAGCCATGAGATGTTCCTCCTCTGGGCAAGCCCGGGTGCCAGATCCTGTTGTGCCTGTGAATAGGCTGCAGGGGGACGGTGAAGACCAGCAACTTCTTTCAGGGCTGCCACCTTCCGTGTGGGACAAGGAGCCGGACGTGTGCCTTTTCGGGAAGAGGCTCTGCCGAGGACAAGAGCCATGATATGTTCCTCCTCTGGGCGTGCCCGGGTCCTGAATACTGTTGTGCCTTTGAATAGGCTGCAGGGGGACGGTGAAGACCAGCAACATCTTTCCGGCCTGCCACCTTTCGTGTGGGACAAGGAGCCGGACGTGTGACTTTTCAGAAATAGGCTCTGCCGAGGACGAGAGCCATGAGATGTTCCTCCTCTGGGCAAGCCCGGGTCCCAGATCCTGTCGTACCTGTGAATAGGCTGCAGGGGGACGGTGAAGACCAGCAACATCTTTCCGGCCTGCCACCTTCCGTGTGGGACAAGGAGCCGGACGTGTGCCTTTCCAGAATCAGACTCTGCCGAGGACGAGAGCCATGAGATGTTCCTCCTCTGGGCAAGCCCGGGTCCCAGATCCTGTTGTGCCTGTGAATAGGCTGCAGGGGGACGGTGAAGACCAGCAACATCTTTCCGGCCTGCCACCTTCCGTGTCGGACAAGGAGCCGCACGTATGAATTCTCAAAAACAGGCCCTGCCGAGGACGAGAGCCATGAGATGTTCCTCCTCTGGGCAAGCCCGGGTCCTGAATCCTGTTGTACCTGTGAATAGGCTGCAGGGGGACGGTGAAGACCAGCAACAGCTTTCAGGGCTGCCACCTTCCGTGTGGGACAAGGAGCCGGACGTGTGCCTTTTCGGAAAGAGGCCCTGCCGAGGACGAGAGCCATGAGATGTTCCTCCTCTGGGCAAGCCCGGATCCCAGATCCTGTTGTGCCTGTGAATAGGCTGCAGGGGGACGGTGAAGACCAGCAACAGCTTTCAGGGCTGCCACCTTCCGTGTGGGACAAGGAGCCGGACGTGTGCCTTTCCGGAATCAGGCTCTGCCGAGGACGAGAGCCATGAGATGTACCTCCTCTGGGCAAGCCCGGGTCCCAGATCCTGTTGTGCCTTTGAATAGGCTGCAGGGGGACGGTGAAGACCAGCAACAGCTTTCCGGCCTACCACCTTCCGTGTCGGACAAGGAGCCGGACGTGTGACTTTTCAGAAGTAGGCTCTGCCGAGGACGAGAGCCATGATATGTTCCTACTCTGGGTAAGCCCGGGTCCCTGATCCTGTTGTGCCTGTGAATAGGCTGCAGGGGGACGGTGAAGACCAGCAACAGCTTTCAGGGCTGCCACCTTCCGTGTGGGACAAGGAGCCGGACGTGTGCCTTTTTGGAAACAGGCTCTGCCGAGGACTAGAGACTAACACTGACCCTAACCCTAACCCTAACCCCTAACCCTAACCCTAAGCCCATCCCTAACGACCCTAACCCTAACCCTAACCCTAAGCCCTTAACACTAACCCTAACCCTAAACCCTAACCCTAACCCTAACTGTAACCCTAACCCGGACCCTATCTCGTAACTCTAACCCTAACCCTAACCCCTAAGCCTAACCCTAACCCTAACCACCTAACCCTAAGACTCGCCCTAACACCTAACCCTAACCCTAATCCTAACCCCTAACCCTAACCCCTACCCTAACCCTAACCCTAATGTACCCTAACCCTAACCCTAACCCTAACCCCTAACCCTAACACTAACCCTAATGGCCCTAACCCTAACCCTAACCCTGACCCTAACCCTAACCCTAAGCCTAACCCTAACCCCCTAACCCTAACCCTAACCCTAAACCTAAACCTAACCCTAACCCTAAACCTAACCCCAACCCTAACCCTAACCCCTAACTGTAAACCTTTTCTGACAAGTTGCAGGATGTGTGCCGTTTCCGAAACAGGTTCTGCTGAGGACGAGAGCCATGAGATTTTCCTCCTCTGGGCAAGCCCGGGTCCCAGATCCTGTTGTGCCTGTGAATACGCTGCAGGGGGACGGTGAAGACCAGCAACATCTTTCAGGGCTGCCACCTTCCGTGTGGGACAAGGAGCCGGACGTGTGCCTTTCCGGAATCAGGCTCTGCCGAGGACGAGAGCCATGAGATGTTCCTCCTCTGGGCAAGCCCGGGTCCCAGATCCTGTTGTGCCTGTGAATAGGCTGCAGGGGGACGGTGAAGACCAGCAACATCTTTCCAGCCTGCCACCTTCCGTGTGGGACAAGGAGCCGGACGTGTGCCTTTCCAGAATCAGACTCTGCCGAGGACGAGAGCCATGAGATGTTCCTCCTCTGGGCAAGCCCGGGTCCCAGATCCTGTTGTGCCTGTGAATAGGCTGCAGGGGGACGGTGAAGACCAGCAACATCTTTCCGGCCTACCACCTTCCGTGTGGGACAAGGAGCCGGACGTGTGACTTTCCAGAAGTAGGCTCTGCCGAGGACGAGAGCCATGATATGTTCCTCCTCTGGGCAAGCCCGGGTCCTGAATCCTGTTGTTCCTGTGAATAGGCTGCAGGGGGACGGTGAAGACCAGCAACATCTTTCCGGCCTGCCACCTTCCGTGTGGGACAAGGAGCCGGACGTGTGCCTTCTCGAAAAGAGGCCCTGCCGAGGACAAGAGCCATGAGATGTTCCTCCTCTGGGCAAGCCCGGGTCCCAGATCCTGTTGTGCCTGTGAATAGGCTGCAGGGGGACGGTGAAGACCAGCAACTTCTTTCAGGGCTGCCACCTTCCGTGTGGGACAAGGAGCCGGACGTGTGCCTTTTCGGGAAGAGGCTCTGCCGAGGACAAGAGCCATGATATGTTCCTCCTCTGGGCGTGCCCGGGTCCTGAATACTGTTGTGCCTTTGAATAGGCTGCAGGGGGACGGTGAAGACCAGCAACATCTTTCCGGCCTGCCACCTTTCGTGTGGGACAAGGAGCCGGACGTGTGACTTTTCAGAAATAGGCTCTGCCGAGGACGAGAGCCATGAGATGTTCCTCCTCTGGGCAAGCCCGGGTCCTGAATCCTGTTGTACCTGTGAATAGTAAGCAGGGGGACGGTGAAGACCAGCAACAGCTTTCAGGGCTGCCACCTTCCGTGTGGGACAAGGAGCCGGACGTGTGCCTTTCCGGAATCAGGCTCTGCCGAGGACGAGAGCCATGAGATGTTCCTCCTCTGGGCAAGCCCGGGTCCCAGATCCTGTTGTGCCTGTGAATAGGCTGCAGAAGGACGGTGAAGACCAGCAACATCTTTCAGGGCTGGCACCTTCCGTGTGGGACAAGGAGCCGGACGTGTGACTTTTCGGGAAGAGGCTCTGCCGAGGACAAGAGCCATGATATGTTCCTCCTCTGGGCGTGCCCGGGTCCTGAATACTGTTGTGCCTTTGAATAGGCTGCAGGGGGACGGTGAAGACCAGCAACATCCTTCAGGGGTGCCAACTTCCGTGTGGGACAAGGAGCCGGACGTGTGCCTTTTCGGAAACAGGCCCTGCCGAGGATGAGAGCCCTGAGATGTTCCTCCTCTGGGCAAGCCCGGGTCCCAGATCCTGTTGTACCTGTGAATAGGCTGCAGGGGGACGGTGATGACCAGCAACAGCTTTCAGGGCTGCCACCTTCCGTGTGGGACAAGGAGCCGGACTTGTGCCTTTCCGGAATCAGGCTCTGCCGAGGACGAGAGACATGAGATGTTCCTCCTCTGGGCAAACCCGGGTCCCAGATCATGTTGTGCCTGTGAATAGGCTGCAGGGGGACGGTGAAGACCAGCAACAGCTTTCAGGGCTGCCACCTTCCGTGTGGGACAAGGAGCCGGACGTGTGCCTTTTCGGAAACAGGCTCTGCCGAGGACGAGAGACTAACCCTGACCCTAACCATAACCCTAACCCTTAACCCTAACCCTAAGCCCATCCCTAACGACCCTAACCCTAACCCTAACCCTAAGCCCTTAAAACTAACCCTAACCCTAAACCCTAACCCTAACCCTAACTGTAACCCTAACCCGGACCCTATCTCCTAACTCTAACCCTAACACCTAACCATAACCGTAACCCTAACCACCTAACCCTAACACTCACCCTAACACCTAACCCTAACCCTAATCCTAACCTCTAACCCTAACCCCTAACCCTAACCCTAACCCTAATGGACCCTAACCCTAACCCTAACCCTAACCCCTAACCCTAACCCTAACCCTAACCCTAACCCTAATGGCCCTAACCCTAACCCTAACCCTGACCCTAACCCTAACCCTAAGCCTAACCCTAACCCCCTAACCCTAACCCTAACCCTAACCCCTAACCCTAACCCTAACCCTAAACCTAACCCCAACCCTAACCCTAACCCTAACCCTAACCCCTAACTGTAAACCTTTTCTGACAAGTTGCAGGATGTGTGCCGTTTCCGAAACAGGTTCTGCTGAGGACGAGAGCCATGAGATTTTCCTCCTCTGGGCAAGCCCGTATCCCAGATCCTGTTGTGCCTGTGAATAGGCTGCAGGGGGACGGTGAAGACCAGCAACATCTTTCAGGGCTGCCACCTTCCGTGTGGGACAAGGAGCCGGACGTGTGCCTTTCCGGAATCAGGCTATGCCGAGGACGAGAGCCATGAGATGTTCCTCCTCTGGGCAAGCCCGGGTCCCAGATCCTGTTGTGCCTGTGAATAGGCTGCAGGGGGACGGTGAAGACCAGCAACATCTTTCCAGCCTGCCACCTTCCTTGTGGGACACGGAGCCGGACGTGTGCCTTTCCAGAATCAGGCACTGCCGAGGACGAGAGCCATGAGATGTTCCTCCTCTGGGCAAGCCCCGGTCCCAGATCCTGTTGTGCCTGTGAATAGGCTGCAGGGGGACGGTGAAGACCAGCAACATCCTTCAGGGGTGCCACCTTCCGTGTGGGACAAGGAGCCGGACGTGTGCCTTTTTGGAAATAGGCTCTGCCGAGGACGAGAGCCATGAGATGTTCCTCCTCTGGGCAAGCCCGGGTCCCAGATCCTGTTGTGCCTGAGAATAGGCTGCAGGGGGACGGTGAAGACCAGCAACAGCTTTCAGGGCTGCCACCTTCCGTGTGGGACAAGGAGCCGGACGTGTGCCTTTTCGGAATCGGGCTCTGCCGAGGAAGAGAGCCATGAGATGTTCCTCCTCTGGGCAAGCCCGGGTCCTGAATCCTGTTGTGCCTGTGAATAGGCTGCAGGGGGACGGTGAAGACCAGCAACAGCTTTCAGGGCTGCCACCTTCCGTGTGGGACAAGGAGCCGGACGTGTGCCTTCTCGGAAACAGGCTCTGCCGAGGACGAGAGCCATGAGATGTTCCTCCTCTGGGCAAGCCCGGGTCCCAGATCCTGTTGTGCCTGTGAATAGGCTGCAGGGGGACGGTGAAGACCAGCAACATCCTTCAGGGGTGCCACCTTCCGTGTGGGACAAGGAGCCGGACGTGTGCCTTTACGGAAACAGGCCCTGTCGAGGACGAGAGCCATGAGATGTTCCTCCTCTGGGCAAGCCCGGGTGCCAGATCCTGTTGTGCCTTTGAATAGGCTGCAGGGGGACGGTGAAGACCAGCAACATCTTTCCAGCCTGCCACCTTCCGTGTGGGACAAGGAGCCGGACGTGTGCCTTTCCAGAATCAGACTCTGCCGAGGACGAGAGCCATGAGATGTTCCTCCTCTGGGCAAGCCCGGGTCCCAGATCCTGTTGTGCCTGTGAATAGGCTGCAGGGGGACGGTGAAGACCAGCAACATCTTTCCGGCCTACCACCTTCCGTGTCGGACAAGGAGCCGGACGTGTGACTTTTCAGAAGTAGGCTCTGCCGAGGACGAGAGCCATGAGATGTTCCTCCTCTGGGCAAGCCCCGGTCCCAGATCCTGTTGTGCCTGTGAGTAGGCTGCAGGGGGACGGTGAAGACCAGCAACATCTTTCCGGCCTGCCACCTTCCGTGTGGGACAAGGAGCCGGACATGTGCCTTTCCAGAATCAGACTCTGCCGAGGACGAGAGCCATGAGATGTTCCTCCTCTGGGCAAGCTCGGGTCCTGAATCCTGTTGTACCTGTGAATAGGCTGCAGGGGGACGGTGAAGACCAGCAACAGCTTTCAGGGCTGCCACCTTCCGTGTGGGACAAGGAGCCGGACGTGTGCCTTTCCGGAATCAGGCTCTGCCGAGGACGAGAGCCATGAGATGTTCCTCCTCTGGGCAAACCCGGGTCCCAGATCCTGTTGTACTTGTGAATAAGCTCTAGGGGGACGGTGAAGACCAGCAACAGCTTTCAGGGCTGCCACCTTCCGTGTGGGACAAGGAGCCGGACGTGTGCCTTTTCGGAAACAGGCTCTGCCGAGGACGAGAGACTAACCCTGACCCTCACCCTAACCCTAACCCTTAACCCTAACCCTAAGCCCATCCCTAACGACCCTCACCCTAACCCTAACCCTAAGCCCTTAAAACTAACCCTAACCCTAACCCTAACCCTAACCCTAACTGTAACCCTAACCCGGACCCTATCTCCTAACTCTAACCCTAACACCTAACCCTAACCGTAACCCTAACCACCTAACCCTAACACTCAACCTAACACCTAACCCTAACCCTAATCCTAACCTCTAACCCTAACCCCTAACCCTAACCCTAACCCTAATGGACCCTAACCCTAACCCTAACCCCTAACCCTAACCCTAACCCTAACCCTAACCCTAATGGCCCTAACCCTAACCCTAACCCTGACCCTAACCCTAACCCTAAGCCTAACCCTAACCCCCTAACCCTAACCCTAACCCTAACCCCTAACCCTAACCCTAACCCTAACCCTAACCCCAATCCTAGCCTTAACCCTAACCCTAACCCCTAACTGTAAACCTTTTCTGACAAGTTGCAGGATGTGTGCCGTTTCCGAAACAGGTTCTGCTGAGGACGAGAGCCATGAGATTTTCCTCCTCTGGGCAAGCCCGTATCCCAGATCCTGTTGTGCCTGTGAATAGGCTGCAGGGTGACGGTGAAGACCAGCAACATCTTTCAGGGCTGCCACCTTCCGTGTGGGACAAGGAGCCGGACGTGTGCCTTTCCGGAATCAGGCTATGCCGAGGACGAGAGCCATGAGATGTTCCTCCTCTGGGCAAGCCCGGGTCCCAGATCCTGTTGTGCCTGTGAATAGGCTGCAGGGGGACGGTGAACACCAGCAACATCTTTCCAGCCTACCACCTTCCTTGTGGGACACGGAGCCGGACGTGTGCCTTTCCAGAATCAGGCACTGCCGAGGACGAGAGCCATGAGATGTTCCTCCTCTGGGCAAGCCCGGGTCCCAGATCCTGTTGTGCCTGTGAATAGGCTGCAGGGGGACGGTGAAGACCAGCAACATCCTTCAGGGGTGCCAACTTCCGTGTGGGACAAGGAGCCGGACGTGTGCCTTTTCGGAAATAGGCTCTGCCGAGGACGAGAGCCATGAGATGTTCCTCCTCTGGGCATGCCCGGGTCCCAGATCCTGTTGTGCCTGAGAATAGGCTGCAGGGGGACGGTGAAGACCAGCAACAGCTTTCAGGGCTGCCACCTTCCTTGTGGGACAAGGAGCCGGACGTGTGCCTTTTCGGAATCGGGCTCTGCCGAGGAAGAGAGCCATGAGATGTTCCTCCTCTGGGCATGCCCGGGTCCTGAATCCTGTTGTGCCTGTAAATAGGCTGCAGGGGGACGGTGAAGACCAGCAACACCTTTCAGGGGTGCCACCTTCCGTGTGGGACAAGGAGCCGGACGTGTGCCTTTTCGGAAACAGGCCCTGTCGAGGACGAGAGCCATGAGATGTTCCTCCTCTGGGCAAGCCCGGGTCCCAGATCCTGTTGTGCCTGTGAATAGGCTGCAGGGGGACGGTGAAGACCATCACCAGCTTTCAGGGCTGCCACCTTCCGTGTGGGACAAGGAGCCAGACGTGTGCCTTTTCGGAATCGGGCTCTGCCGAGGACGAGAGCCATGAGATGTTCCTCCTCTGGGCAAGCCCGGGTCCTGAATCCTGTTGTGCCTGTGAATAGGCTGCAGGGGGACGGTGAAGACCAGCAACAGCTTTCAGGGCTGCCACCTTCCGTGTGGGACAAGGAGCCGGACGTGTGCCTTCTCGGAAACAGGCTCTGCCGAGGACGAGAGCCATGAGATGTTCCTCCTCTGGGCAAGCCCGGGTCCCAGATCCTGTTGTGCCTGTGAATAGGCTGCAGGGGGACGGTGAAGACCAGCAACATCCTTCAGGGGTGCCACCTTCCGTGTGGGACAAGGAGCCGGACGTGTGCCTTTTCGGAAACAGGCCCTGTCGAGGACGAGAGCCATGAGATGTTCCTCCTCTGGGCAAGCCCGGGTCCCAGATCCTGTTGTGCCTGTGAATAGGCTGCAGGGGGACGGTGAAGACCAGCAACAGCTTTCAGGGCTGCCACCTTCCTTGAGGGACAAGGAACCGGACGTGTGCCTTTTCGAAAATAGGCCCTGCCGAGGACGAGAGCCATGAGATGTTCCTCCTCTGGGCAAGCCCGGGTCCCAGATCCTGTCGTACCTGTGAATAGGCTGCAGGGGGACGGTGAAGACCAGCAACAGCTTTCAGGGCTGCCACCTTCCTTGTGGGACAAGGAGCCAGACGTGTGCCTTTTCGGAATCGGGCTCTGCCGAGGAAGAGAGCCATGAGATGTTCCTCCTCTGGGCATGCCCGGGTCCTGAATCCTGTTGTGCCTGTGAATAGGCTGCAGGGGGACGGTGAAGACCAGCAACAGCTTTCAGGGCTGCCACCTTCCGTGTGGGACAAGGAGCCGGACGTGTGCCTTCTCGGAAACAGGCTCTGCCGAGGACGAGAGCCATGAGATGTTCCTCCTCTGGGCAAGCCCGGGTCCCAGATCCTGTTGTGCCTGTGAATAGGCTGCAGGGGGACGGTGAAGACCAGCAACAGCTTTCAGGGCTGCCACCTTCCGTGTGGGACAAGGAGCCGGACGTGTGCCTTTCCGGAATCAGGCTCTGCCGAGGACGAGAGCCATGAGATGTTCCTCCTCTGGGCAAGCCCGGGTCCCAGATCCTGTTGTGCCTGTGAGTAGGCTGCAGGGGGACGGTGAAGACCAGCAACATCTTTCCAGCCTGCCACCTTCCTTGTGGGACACGGAGCCGGACGTGTGCCTTTCCAGAATCAGGCACTGCCGAGGACTAGAGCCATGAGATGTTCCTCCTCTGGGCAAGCCCCGGTCCCAGATCCTGTTGTGCCTGTGAATAGGCTGCAGGGGGACGGTGAAGACCAGCAACATCCTTCAGGGGTGCCAACTTCCGTGTGGGACAAGGAGCCGGACGTGTGCCTTTTCGGAAATAGGCTCTGCCGAGGACGACAGCCATGAGATGTTCCTCCTCTGGGCAAGCCCGGGTCCCAGATCCTGTTGTGCCTGTGAATAGGCTGCAGGGGGACGGTGAAGACCAGCAACAGCTTTCAGGGCTGCCACCTTCCTTGTGGGACAATGAGCCAGACGTGTGCCTTTTCGGAATCGGGCTCTGCCGAGGAAGAGAGCCATGAGATGTTCCTCCTCTGGGCATGCCCGGGTCCTGAAACCTGTTGTGCCTGTGAATAGGCTGCAGGGGGACGGTGAAGACCAGCAACAGCTTTCAGGGCTGCCACCTTCCGTGTGGGACAAGGAGCCGGACGTGTGCCTTTTCGGAAAGAGGCCCTGCCGAGGACGAGAGCCATGAGATGTTCCTCCTATGGGCAAGCCCGGGTCCCAGATCCTGTTGTGCCTGTGAATAGGCTGCAGGGGGACGGTGAAGACCAGCAACAGCTTTCAGGGCTGCCACCTTCCGTGTGGGACAAGGAGCCGGACGTGTGCCTTTCCGGAAACAGGCTCTGCCGAGGACGAGAGCCATGAGATGTTCCTCCTCTGGGCAAGCCCGGGTCCCAGATCCTGTCGTACCTGTGAATAGGCTGCAGGGGGACGGTGAAGACCATCACCAGCTTTCAGGGCTGCCACCTTCCGTGTGGGACAAGGAGCCGGACGTGTGCCTTTTCGGGAAGAGGCTCTGCCGAGGACGAGATCAGTGAGATGTTCCTCCTCTGGGCGTGCCCGGGTCCTGAATCCTGTTGTACCTGTGAATAGGCTGCAGGGGGACGGTGAAGACCAGCAACAGCTTTCAGGGCTGCCACCTTCCGTGTGGGACAAGGAGCCGGACGTGTGCCTTTTCGGAAATAGGCTCTGCCGAGGACGAGAGCCATGAGATGTTCCTCCTCTGGGCAAGCCCGGGTCCCAGATCCTGTTGTGCCTGTGAATAGGCTGCAGGGGGACAGTGAAGACCAGCAACAGCTTTCAGGGCTGCCACCTTCCGTGTGGGACAAGGAGCCAGACGTGTGCCTTTTCGGAATCGGGCTCTGCCGAGGACGAGAGCCATGAGATGTTCCTCCTCTGGGCAAGCCCGGGTCCTGAATCCTGTTGTGCCTGTGAATAGGCTGCAGGGGGACGGTGAAGACCAGCAACAGCTTTCAGGGCTGCCACCTTCCGTGTGGGACAAGGAGCCGGACGTGTGCCTTCTCGGAAACAGGCTCTGCCGAGGACGAGAGCCATGAGATGTTCCTCCTCTGGGCAAGCCCGGGTCCCAGATCCTGTTGTGCCTGTGAATAGGCTGCAGGGGGACGGTGAAGACCAGCAACATCCTTCAGGGGTGCCACCTTCCGTGTGGGACAAGGAGCCGGACGTGTGCCTTTTCGGAAACAGGCCCTGTCGAGGACGAGAGCCATGAGATGTTCCTCCTCTGGGCAAGCCCGGGTCCCAGATCCTGTTGTGCCTGTGAATAGGCTGCAGGGGGACGGTGAAGACCAGCAACAGCTTTCAGGGCTGCCACCTTCCTTGAGGGACAAGGAACCGGACGTGTGCCTTTTCGAAAATAGGCCCTGCCGAGGACGAGAGCCATGAGATGTTCCTCCTCTGGGCAAGCCCGGGTCCCAGATCCTGTCGTACCTGTGAATAGGCTGCAGGGGGACGGTGAAGACCAGCAACAGCTTTCAGGGCTGCCACCTTCCTTGTGGGACAAGGAGCCAGACGTGTGCCTTTTCGGAATCGGGCTCTGCCGAGGAAGAGAGCCATGAGATGTTCCTCCTCTGGGCATGCCCGGGTCCTGAATCCTGTTGTGCCTGTGAATAGGCTGCAGGGGGACGGTGAAGACCAGCAACAGCTTTCAGGGCTGCCACCTTCCGTGTGGGACAAGGAGCCGGACGTGTGCCTTCTCGGAAACAGGCTCTGCCGAGGACGAGAGCCATGAGATGTTCCTCCTCTGGGCAAGCCCGGGTCCCAGATCCTGTTGTGCCTGTGAATAGGCTGCAGGGGGACGGTGAAGACCAGCAACAGCTTTCAGGGCTGCCACCTTCCGTGTGGGACAAGGAGCCGGACGTGTGCCTTTCCGGAATCAGGCTCTGCCGAGGACGAGAGCCATGAGATGTTCCTCCTCTGGGCAAGCCCGGGTCCCAGATCCTGTTGTGCCTGTGAGTAGGCTGCAGGGGGACGGTGAAGACCAGCAACATCTTTCCAGCCTGCCACCTTCCTTGTGGGACACGGAGCCGGACGTGTGCCTTTCCAGAATCAGGCACTGCCGAGGACTAGAGCCATGAGATGTTCCTCCTCTGGGCAAGCCCCGGTCCCAGATCCTGTTGTGCCTGTGAATAGGCTGCAGGGGGACGGTGAAGACCAGCAACATCCTTCAGGGGTGCCAACTTCCGTGTGGGACAAGGAGCCGGACGTGTGCCTTTTCGGAAATAGGCTCTGCCGAGGACGACAGCCATGAGATGTTCCTCCTCTGGGCAAGCCCGGGTCCCAGATCCTGTTGTGCCTGTGAATAGGCTGCAGGGGGACGGTGAAGACCAGCAACAGCTTTCAGGGCTGCCACCTTCCTTGTGGGACAATGAGACAGACGTGTGCCTTTTCGGAATCGGGCTCTGCCGAGGACGAGAGCCATGAGATGTTCCTCCTCTGGGCATGCCCGGGTCCTGAAACCTGTTGTGCCTGTGAATAGGCTGCAGG
Source organism: Astur gentilis (assembly GCF_929443795.1). NCBI lineage: Eukaryota > Metazoa > Chordata > Aves > Accipitriformes > Accipitridae > Astur > Astur gentilis. The sequence goes on along the minus strand of NW_026060894.1, from coordinate 2,128,077 downwards.
GGGACGGTGAAGACCAGCAACAGCTTTCAGGGCTGCCACCTTCCGTGTGGGACAAGGAGCCGGACGTGTGCCTTCTCGGAAACAGGCTCTGCCGAGGACGAGAGCCATGAGATGTTCCTCCTCTGGGCAAGCCCGGGTCCCAGATCCTGTTGTGCCTGTGAATAGGCTGCAGGGGGACGGTGAAGACCAGCAACATCTTTCAGGGCTGCCACCTTCCGTGTGGGACAAGGAGCCGGACGTGTGCCTTTCCGGAAACAGGCTCTGCCGAGGACGAGAGACTAACCCTGACCCTAACCCTAACCCTAACCCCTAACCCTAACCCTAAGCCCATCCCTAACAACCCTAAACCTAACCCTAACCCTAAGCCCTTAACACTAACCCTAACCCTAAACCCTAACCCTAACCCTAACTGTAACCCTAACCCGGACCCTAACTCCTAAATCTAACCCTAAACCTAACCCCTAACCCTAACCGTAACCCTAACCAACTACCCCTAACCCATAACCCTAACCCTAATACTAATGGCCCTAACCCTAACCCTAACCCCTAACCCTAACCCTAAACCTAATGGACCCTAACCCTAACCCTAACCCTAACCCCTAACCCTAACCCTAACCCTAATGGCCCTAACCCTAACCCTGACCCTAACCCTAACCCTAACCCTAACCCCCTAACCCTAACCCTGACCCTAACCCTAACCCTAACCCTAACCCGTAACTGTAAACCTTTTCTGACAAGTTGCAGGAAGTGTGCCGTTTCCGAAACAGGTTCTGCTGAGGACGAGAGCCATGAGATTTTCCTCCTCTGGGCAAGCCCGTATCCCAGATCCTCTTGTGCCTGTGAATAGGCTGCAGGGGGACGGTGAAGACCAGCAATATCTTTCCGGCCTGCCACCTTCCGTGTGGGACAAGGAGCCGGACGTGTGCCTTTTCGGAATCAGGCTCTGCCGAGGACGAGAGCCATGAGATGTTCCTCCTCTGGGCAAGCCCGGGTCCCAGATCCTGTTGTGCCTGTGAATAGGCTGCAGGGGGACGGTGAAGACCAGCAACATCTTTTAGGGCTGCCACCTTCCGTGTGGGACAAGGAGCCGGACGTGTGCCTTTCCGGAATCAGGCTCTGCCGAGGACGAGAGCCATGATATGTTCCTCCTCTGGGCAAGCCCGGGTCCTGAATCCTGTTGTTCCTGTGAATAGGCTGCAGGGGGACGGTGAAGACCAGCAACAGCTTTCAGGGCTGCCACCTTCCGTGTGGGACAAGGAGCCGGACGTGTGCCTTTCCGGAATCAGGCTCTGCCGAGGACGAGAGACATGAGATGTTCCTCATCTGGGCAAGCCCGGGTCCCAGATCCTGTTGTACCTGTGAATAAGCTGCAGGGGGACGGTGAAGACCAGCAACAGCTTTCAGGGCTGCCACCTTCCGTGTGGGACAAGGAGCCGGACGTGTGCCTTCTCGGAAACAGGCTCTGCCGAGGACGAGAGCCATGAGATGTTCCTCCTCTGGGCAAGCCCGGGTCCCAGATCCTGTTGTGCCTGTGAATAGGCTGCAGGGGGACGGTGAAGACCAGCAACATCTTTCCGGGCTGCCACCTTCCGTGTGGGACAAGGAGCCGGACGTGTGCCTTTTCGGAAACAGGCTCTGCCGAGGACGAGAGACTAACCCTGACCCTAACCCTAACCCTAACCCCTAACCCTAACCCTAAGCCCATCCCTAACAACCCTAAACCTAACCCTAACCCTAAGCCCTTAACACTAACCCTAACCCTAAACCCTAAACCTAACCCTAACTGTAATCCTAACCCGGACCCTAACTCCTAACTCTAACCCTAAACCTAACCCCTAACCCTAACCGTAACCCTAACCAACTACCCCTAACCCCTAACCCTAACCCTAATACTAATGGCCCTAACCCTAACCCTAACCCCTAACCCTAACCCTAACCCTAATGGCCCTAACCCTAACCCTAACACTGACCCTAACCCTAACCCTAACCCTAACCCCTAACCCTAACCCTAACCCCTAACCCTAACGCTAAACCTAATGGCCCTAACCCTAACCCTAACTCTGACCCTAACCCTAACCCTAACCTTAACCCCCTAACCCTAACCCCTAACCCTAACCCTAACCCCTAACACTAACCCTAACCCTAATGGCCCTAACCCTGACCCTAAACCTAACCCTAACCCTAACCCCCTAACCCTAACCCCAACCCTAACCCTATCCCTAACCCTAACCCCTAACTGTAAACCTTTTCTGACAAGTTGCAGGATGTGTGCCGTTTCCGAAACAGGTTCTGCTGAGGACGAGAGCCATGAGATTTTCCTCCTCTGGGCAAGCCCGTATCCCAGAACCTGTTGTGCCTGTGAATAGGCTGCAGGGGGACGGTGAAGAACAGCAACAGCTTTCAGGGCTGCCACCTTCCGTGTGGGACAAGGAGCCGGACGTGTGCCTTCTCGGAAACAGGCTCTGCCGAGGACGAGAGCCATGAGATGTTCCTCCTCTGGGCAAGCCCGGGTCCCAGATCCTGTTGTGCCTGTGAATAGGCTGCAGGGGGACGGTGAAGACCAGCAACAGCTTTCAGGGCTGCCACCTTCCGTGTGGGACAAGGAGCCGGACGTGTGCCTTTCCGGAAACAGGCTCTGCCGAGGACGAGAGACTAACCCTGACCCTAACCCTAACCCTAACCCCTAACCCTAACCCTAAGCCCATCCCTAACAACCCTAAACCTAACCCTAACCCTAAGCCCTTAACACTAACCCTAACCCTAAACCCTAACCCTAACCCTAACTGTAACCCTAACCCGGACCCTAACTCCTAAATCTAACCCTAAACCTAACCCCTAACCCTAACCGTAACCCTAACCAACTACCCCTAACCCATAACCCTAACCCTAATACTAATGGCCCTAACCCTAACCCTAACCCCTAACCCTAACCCTAAACCTAATGGACCCTAACCCTAACCCTAACCCTAACCCCTAACCCTAACCCTAACCCTAATGGCCCTAACCCTAACCCTGACCCTAACCCTAACCCTAACCCTAACCCCCTAACCCTAACCCTGACCCTAACCCTAACCCTA
>NW_026060894.1:2105000-2110000 GCF_929443795.1 Astur gentilis | reverse complement strand
TGACAAGTTGCAGGAAGTGTGCCGTTTCCGAAACAGGTTCTGCTGAGGACGAGAGCCATGAGATTTTCCTCCTCTGGGCAAGCACGTATCCCAGATCCTGTTGTGCCTGTGAATAGGCTGCAGGGGGACGGTGAAGAACAGCAATATCTTTCCGGCCTGCCACCTTCCGTGTGGGACAAGGAGCCGGACGTGTGCCTTTTCGGAAATAGGCTCTGCCGAGGACGACAGCCATGAGATGTTCCTCCTCTGGGCAAGCCCGGGTCCCAGATCCTGTTGTGCCTGTGAATAGGCTGCAGGGGGACGGTGAAGACCAGCAACAGCTTTCAGGGCTGCCACCTTCCTTGTGGGACAATGAGACAGACGTGTGCCTTTTCGGAATCGGGCTCTGCCGAGGAAGAGAGCCATGAGATGTTCCTCCTCTGGGCATGCCCGGGTCCTGAAACCTGTTGTGCCTGTGAATAGGCTGCAGGGGGACGGTGAAGACCAGCAACAGCTTTCAGGGCTGCCACCTTCCGTGTGGGACAAGGAGCCGGACGTGTGCCTTCTCGGAAACAGGCTCTGCCGAGGACGAGAGCCATGAGATGTTCCTCCTCTGGGCAAGCCCGGGTCCCAGATCCTGTTGTGCCTGTGAATAGGCTGCAGGGGGACGGTGAAGACCAGCAACAGCTTTCAGGGCTGCCACCTTCCGTGTGGGAAAAGGAGCCGGACGTGTGCCTTTCCGGAAACAGGCTCTGCCGAGGACGAGAGACTAACCCTGACCCTAACCCTAACCCTAACCCCTAACCCTAACCCTAAGCCCATCCCTAACAACCCTAAACCTAACCCTAACCCTAAGCCCTTAACACTAACCCTAACCCTAAACCCTAACCCTAACTGTAACCCTAACCCGGACCCTAACTCCTAACTCTAACCCTAAACCTAACCCCTAACCCTAACCGTAACCCTAACCAACTACCCCTAACCCCTAACCCTAACCCTAATACTAATGGCCCTAACCCTAACCCTAACCCCTAACCCTAACCCTAAACCTAATGGACCCTAACCCTAACCCTAACCCTAACCCCTAACCCTAACCCTAATGGCCCTAACCCTAACCCTGACCCTAACCCTAACCCTAACCCTACCCCACTAACCCTAACCCTGACCCTAACCCTAACCCTAACCCTAACCCCTAACTGTAAACCTTTTCTGACAAGTTGCAGGAAGTGTGCCGTTTCCGAAACAGGTTCTGCTGAGGACGAGAGCCATGAGATTTTCCTCCTCTGGGCAAGCACGTATCCCAGATCCTGTTGTGCCTGTGAATAGGCTGCAGGGGGACGGTGAAGACCAGCAATATCTTTCCGGCCTGCCACCTTCCGTGTGGGACAAGGAGCCGGACGTGTGCCTTTTCGGAAACAGGCTCTGCCGAGGACGAGAGCCATGAGATGTTCCTCCTCTGGGCAAGCCCGGGTCCAAGATCCTGTTGTGCCTGTGAATAGGCTGCAGGGGGACGGTGAAGACCAGCAACATCTTTTAGGGCTGCCACCTTCCGTGTGGGACAAGGAGCCGGACGTGTGCCTTTTCGGAAACAGGCTCTGCCGAGGACGAGAGCCATGAGATGTTCCTCCTCTGGGCAAGCCCGGGTCCCAGATCCTGTTGTGCCTGTGAATAGGCTGCAGGGGGACGGTGAAGACCAGCAACATCCTTCAGGGGTGCCAACTTCCGTGTGGGACAAGGAGCCGGACGTGTGCCTTTCCAGAATCAGACTCTGCCGAGGACGAGAGCCATGATATGATCCTCCTCTGGTCAAGCCCGGGTCCTGAATCCTGTTGTACCTGTGAATAGGCTGCAGGGGGACGGTGAAGACCAGCAACAGCTTTCAGGGCTGCCACCTTCCGTGTGGGACAAGGAGCCGGACGTGTGCCTTTCCGGAATCAGGCTCTGCCGAGGACGAGAGCCATGAGATGTTCCTCCACTAGGCAAGCCCGGGTCCCAGATCCTGTTGTGCCTGTGAATAGGCTGCAGGGGGACGGTGAAGACCAGCAACATCCTTCAGGGGTGCCAACTTCCGTGTGGGACAAGGAGCCGGACGTGTGCCTTTTCGGAAACAGGCTCTGCCGAGGAAGAGATCCATGAGATGTTCCTCCTCTGGGCAAGCCCGGGTCCTGAATCCTGTTGTACCTGTGAATAGGCTGCAGGGGGACGGTGAAGACCAGCAACAGCTTTCAGGGCTGCCACCTTCCGTGTGGGACAAGGAGCCGGACGTGTGCCTTTTCGGAAATAGGCTCTGCCGAGGACGAGATCCATGAGATCTTCCTCCTCTGGGCAAGCCCGGGTCCCAGATCCTGTTGTACCTGTGAATAGGCTGCAGGGGGACGGTGAAGACCAGCAACAGCTTTCAGGGCTGCCACCTTCCGTGTCGGACAAGGAGCCGGACATGTGCCTTTTCGGAATCGGGCTCTGCCGAGGAAGAGAGCCATGAGATGTTCCTCCTCTGGGCATGCCCGGGTCCTGAATCCTGTTGTGCCTGTGAATAGGCTGCAGGGGGACGGTGAAGACCAGCAACATCCTTCAGGGGTGCCACCTTCCGTGTGGGACAAGGAGCCGGACGTGTGCCTTTTCGGAAACAGGCCCTGTCGAGGAAGAGAGCCATGAGATGTTCCTCCTCTGGGCAAGCCCGGGTCCCAGATCCTGTTGTGCCTGTGAATAGGCTGCAGGGGGACGGTGAAGACCAGCAACAGCTTTCAGGGCTGCCACCTTCCGTGTGGGACAAGGAGCCGGACGTGTGCCTTTCCGGAATCAGGCTCTGCCGAGGACGAGAGACATGAGATGTTCCTCCTCTGGGCAAGCCCGGGTCCCAGATCCTGTTGTACCTGTGAATAAGCTGCAGGGGGACGGTGAAGACCAGCAAAAGCTTTCCGGGCTGCCACCTTCCGTGTGGGACAAGGAGCCGGACGTGTGCCTTTTCGGAAACAGGCTCTGCCGAGGACGAGAGACTAACCCTGACCCTAACCCTAACCCTAACCCCTAACCCTAACCCTAAGCCCATCCCTAACAACCCTAAACCTAACCCTAACCCTAAGCCCTTAACACTAACCCTAACCCTAAACCCTAAACCTAACCCTAACTGTAATCCTAACCCGGACCCTAACTCCTAACTCTAACCCTAAACCTAACCCCTAACCCTAACCGTAACCCTAACCAACTACCCCTAACCCCTAACCCTAACCCTAATACTAATGGCCCTAACCCTAACCCTAACCCCTAACCCTAACCCTAACCCTAATGGACCCTAACCCTAACCCTAACCCTAACCCCTAACCCTAACCCTAACCCTAATGGCCCTAACCCTAACCCTAACCCTGACCCTAACCCTAACCCTAACCCTAACCCCCTAACCCTAACCCTGACCCTAACCCTAACCCTAACCCTAACCCGTAACTGTAAACCTTTTCTGACAAGTTGCAGGAAGTGTGCCGTTTCCGAAACAGGTTCTGCTGAGGACGAGAGCCATGAGATTTTCCTCCTCTGGGCAAGCCCGTATCCCAGATCCTCTTGTGCCTGTGAATAGGCTGCAGGGGGACGGTGAAGACCAGCAATATCTTTCCGGCCTGCCACCTTCCGTGTGGGACAAGGAGCCGGACGTGTGCCTTTTCGGAAACAGGCTCTGCCGAGGACGAGAGACTAACCCTGACCCTAACCCTAACCCTAACCCCTAACCCTAACCCTAAGCCCATCCCTAACAACCCTAAACCTAACCCTAACCCTAAGCCCTTAACACTAACCCTAACCCTAAACCCTAAACCTAACCCTAACTGTAATCCTAACCCGGACCCTAACTCCTAACTCTAACCCTAAACCTAACCCCTAACCCTAACCGTAACCCTAACCAACTACCCCTAACCCCTAACCCTAACCCTAATACTAATGGCCCTAACCCTAACCCTAACCCCTAACCCTAACCCTAACCCTAATGGACCATAACCCTAACCCTAATGGACCCTAACCCTAACCCTAACCCTAACCCCTAACCCGAACCCTAACCCTAAAGCCCCTAACCCTAACCCTAACCCTGACCCTAACCCTAACCCTAACCCTAACCCCCTAACCCTAACCCTGACCCTAACCCTAACCCTAACCCCTAACTGTAAACCTTTTCTGACAAGTTGCAGGAAGTGTGCCGTTTCCGAAACAGGTTCTGCTGAGGACGAGAGCCATGAGATTTTCCTCCTCTGGGCAAGCACGTATCCCAGATCCTGTTGTGCCTGTGAATAGGCTGCAGGGGGACGGTGAAGAACAGCAATATCTTTCCGGCCTGCCACCTTCCGTGTGGGACAAGGAGCCGGACGTGTGCCTTTTCGGAAATAGGCTCTGCCGAGGACGACAGCCATGAGATGTTCCTCCTCTGGGCAAGCCCGGGTCCCAGATCCTGTTGTGCCTGTGAATAGGCTGCAGGGGGACGGTGAAGACCAGCAACAGCTTTCAGGGCTGCCACCTTCCTTGTGGGACAATGAGACAGACGTGTGCCTTTTCGGAATCGGGCTCTGCCGAGGAAGAGAGCCATGAGATGTTCCTCCTCTGGGCATGCCCGGGTCCTGAAACCTGTTGTGCCTGTGAATAGGCTGCAGGGGGACGGTGAAGACCAGCAACAGCTTTCAGGGCTGCCACCTTCCGTGTGGGACAAGGAGCCGGACGTGTGCCTTCTCGGAAACAGGCTCTGCCGAGGACGAGAGCCATGAGATGTTCCTCCTCTGGGCAAGCCCGGGTCCCAGATCCTGTTGTGCCTGTGAATAGGCTGCAGGGGGACGGTGAAGACCAGCAACAGCTTTCAGGGCTGCCACCTTCCGTGTGGGAAAAGGAGCCGGACGTGTGCCTTTCCGGAAACAGGCTCTGCCGAGGACGAGAGACTAACCCTGACCCTAACCCTAACCCTAACCCCTAACCCTAACCCTAAGCCCATCCCTAACAACCCTAAACCTAACCCTAACCCTAAGCCCTTAACACTAACCCTAACCCTAAAC